>NW_025358453.1:0-1142 GCF_016433145.1 Gracilinanus agilis | reverse complement strand
AGAAGAGTGGTAAGGGCTAGGCAATGGGGGTCAAGTGACTTGCTCAGAGTCACACAGCTGGGAAGTGTCTGAGGCCGGATTTGAACCTAGGACCTCCTGTTTCTAGTCCTGGCTCTCAATCCACTGAGCTACCCAGCTGCCCCTGTTTTAGGTTTTTTTAAAGAAAAACTTTGTTAGGATTAGGATCTAGGTTATAGTTACAAACTATTGTAAAATTACTTTCACTTTCCTCCTTCCTATTTCCTATCCATATTTTCCAATAACAAATTAAGTGGTTTGCATTTAATAAACTGCACACTGGTTTTTGTTCAAAGTCCTACCCCCCCAAATTTAACTTTTTTCACTATCCATTTCTTTCCATAAATATGTAAACTTGTATAGTGCTCAACAATATATAAAATAGCCCAAAATGAATGTGTATAGTCTTTATTATTTCTTTCCTTAAAATCTAACTTGACATTGGCCTTGGAGTTCAAAGAATTAAAGAATTTCAGAGTTTAATGAGATAGTTATGGTTTAATTTTCCAATGAATAAATTTCATTCAAAAAAAGATTCACAATTCATTTCATAGGCTTATTTGAAGAAAATAGGTATTAAAACATTAAGAGAAGATCAGAAATTGTAGAATATTTTCTGGCTTTCTTATTCCAGGGTGGTTGCTTCTTTAACATGTAATGTGGCAGAGGGCAGCTTGGTGGCTCAGTGGCTTGAGAGCCAGACCTAGAAACAGGAGGTCCTGGGTTCAAATATGGCCTCGGACACTTCCCAGCTGTGTGACCCTGGGCAAATCACTTAACCCCCATTGCCCAGCCCTTACCATTCTTCTGCCTTGGAACCAATACACAGTATCAATTCCAAGACAGAAGGTAAGGGTTTTATTTAAAAAAAAAAAAAAGATAATGAATATTATTTTGGACATGCTATGACTTTTTCAGGATATTTGATTCCATAGAATCTTGCTAAAAGTAATTTTCCTCAGAGCTCTAAGAGAGGCATCCATTATACAGTTAATATTAATAAAGCAGGTCTGGGAGACACAGCTTAATGTTCTGATACTTGTTTAGATGATGACTTGCTAGATAGCCCTAGAGAAGTCATTTTCTCTTTCTAGCTTCTGGTTTTGCTATTTCTTTTTTTTTTT
>NW_025358452.1:0-2079 GCF_016433145.1 Gracilinanus agilis | reverse complement strand
AATAAATATATATTTATATTCTGTCTTAGAATCAATACATGGTTCCAAAGCAGAAGATCGGTAAAGTCTAGGCAGTTGACTCGCCCAAGGTCATACAGCTAGAAACTTCGGTATTCATTGTAAATAAACTTGGCTTGGCTTTTGGGATAATAGTGACTTCTCCGTGGCTCCCTGCACACTTCTTGGCCATGATGCTCAGAATGAATTTGCCTTCTTCCTCCTCTCCATTCATTCCCCACCTTCTCTCCCACCCCAGAGCTTACTGCTTTGGATCAAAACCAACCTGCCCTTTCGCATCCTTGCCTTTGTCCAGTCGTTGTCGTTTGAGTGGCCGGCAGGCAGCCCAGATGGAAATTGTTAGCCTGGCACACGGGAGCAGTAGATTACGCCTGCCTCAGGAGGATGTCCGATTTGCAGGAAGCAGGCTGCTTGTGGGAGAGCAAAGAGAGAATGAAAGGGAGGTTTGTGAAAGAAGAGCTGGTCCCGGGCACAGATCATTCCACTGTCAAAAGTGTGCCCGAAGAGTGGGGCGTTGGAAGGGGGAGTGATGTGGGCACAGGGGTGCTCCGGGGGCACAGAGAGTTGGCTGTCTTCTCTGATGAAAGAGAGAGCCAAACCCTACAGCTGCATCCTGGATGCTCCTCGAGGGGGAAGCAATGAGAAGGGAATCGAAGGTGAACAAATGGAGCTTTTCCTCTCCAAAGAGGCTAAGATGTCCAGCTGATCACTGGCCCTCTGGTGAGGTGACGTGGCACCAGCAGCTGAAGGCTACCTAGTCTTGCTTATGCAGATTCTTATGGGTCTAGACTGGATCATAGATCTAGACAGGAGGGGCTGTAGAGGTAATCCAAACCATTTTACTGATGAGGAAACTGAGCCCCAGAGAAGTGAAGTGATTTTCCCAAGGACTCACAGGTAGTGCCAGAATTTGAATTTTGATCCTTGAGATTCCAAGCTCTCCTTTACTTCACAGTGCCTCTTTGGTCTCCTTCCTGATACATTTTTTGTTCAATTCTTCTGCCAGTCTTTAAAATCAAATTCATTATCACCTTCTTCAGGAAGCTATCCTTACTTCCAGGAGAAAGTATCTGAGGCTGGATTCGAACTAAAGTCCACTAGGGTGACTTTGGATAACTCACTTAATATCTATGGCTTCAGTTTTCTCATTTGTAAATTTAGGGTGTCTGGCAAGAGGACCTCTTAGTTCCCATCCAGCTCAAAATCTTTGATTTAGCCATTTTTGACGAGGGAAGGAAGGAATGTGCATTTATTAAATGCCTACTAGGTACCAGGCGCTGTGCAAAGTGCTTTCCAAATATCATCTCCTTTGATCCTTACAAAAGCTCTGGGAGGGAGGTGCTAGTATTATCCCTGTTTTACAGTTGGGGAAACCAACAGTTAGGTTAGTAATTTGCCCAGGGCCACACAGCTAGGCTGTGTCTATGGCTAGATTTGAATTCAGATCTTCCTGATTCCATGCCCAGAGTTCTAGCTCCTGTGCCACCTCGCTGCCTTTAAACCTTCTTCTGAACATCTTTCAATCGAAATTCTGTGCTGAAAAAGACCCTCTTTCCAGTGGATTGTCTCCGAAGTAGAGGAAGGGCATTCATGAGCTGGAGAGCAGACAGAAGAGGAGGGCAACGAGGGTGGCGAAGGGGCTTGAGATCGCGCTATGCGAGGACTTTTTGGAACAATTGAGGAAGTTAAGTCTGAAGGAGGGAAGACTTGGTGGTGATGGGGGTGGCAGTGGGGATGACTGTGATCTTCAAGTATCTGAGGCTGTTACAGGGATAAAGGGCTACATTTATTCTACTCCATCCCAGAGAGCAAAGCTAGGAGATGGATGGAGGCAGATTGGGATATGATGTAGAGAATATTTGAACAAATGCTATAACTGAGCCAGAATGGGCTGGACTGTCTTAGGAGATCATCCAAGCAAAAACCGGATGGCCCCTTGATAGGTTGTAGAAGCGAATCATATTTAGGTAAGTGTTAATCTAGATGAGGAGTTCGTAACCTGGGGGACACATTGAAAATTTTATTTTATTTTATTGTTATTTTATTTTATATATATATAAT
>NW_025358451.1:0-4985 GCF_016433145.1 Gracilinanus agilis | reverse complement strand
GAAGGAAGGAAGGAAGGGAGATTGGTATTAAATCGATACAAATTTGAAATGTGTTTTAACTGGTAAAGGAAGCCAACTCTACCCTAGTAGATCAGACTTGTACTCTTAGAGAATTTCTTTGAGGGTTGAAGAATTAAAGTATTTCCCCAGAGCTTCACAGCTATAATGTCTTAGGCACAACTTGAACGCATGTATTCCTGATTCTGAAGAGAGCTCTCTCCATTATTCCATATCAATTCTTCTTCCTTCATTTTAAGTATATGCAAAGTTGGAGGACTGACAAGATTTGCCCTAGTGATCTGTTTCAGTTCTTCACCATGATAAATCACCCCCTGCCTCACTACAATCCCTTGCATTTGAGGTTATTCATGCCATAAAAGATGAGCAACTTTATACCTTAAAATAAACATTTTTTTAGAGTGACTCCATTATGGAATATCAATCAAGGATTCCAGCTGGTCACTCCACAAAGCAATTTGGAGAAGGCTTCATTAGCTCTTTTGTACAGTTTTGCAAAAAGGCTAAGCACTATTCTGAATGCTTTTGACTTCCCTCTATACTATGTGTGTAGGCAGGCTTAATATAGGCGCATATATAGTTCATTATACAAAACACAGCTGTGAGATTATTGTTTACAATTATAATAAAGAATAAAGCACAATGCAGAGGCCTCGGTACCAATAATAACTGATGTGGGCTGATTGAGATGTCTTTTTTCCCACCACATTTTCATACACAACCCCAGAAAAGGAGGCCATTGGATGGTATTAGAGGTTTTGAATTGCTTTCTGATCTGCTAGTCTATTTTCACTCAGATTTGCCTCCTGCTTTCACTGTCCTCATTAGTTACAATGAAGGTTTTTAATGCTTTTTTTCTTCATAGTATTATTCAGTAGAGTTAGCCTGGTAGAAAGGGAAAGGAAGAATCAGTAAGAACCTCAGTCAGAAAGACCGAGGTTCAAATCCCATCTCTGGCACATATTGGGTGTATGATCCTGGCCAAATCTCTCAACCTCTCAATATACCCAGAAAATGCTCAAAGATTTGAAGTTACAGAAGAGCTGATGATATGCATTGGTAGAAAGAGTTTGCTTATGAGAAATTTTTTCATACAAATAAAATCACAGACTGGGGGGGGGAATATTCATTGTTTCTAATTTAAGAAAAATTGAGAGGAGATTTCATCAATGGGAGGGGGGAGGAGGTTTCCCAGTGTGGAAACTCCCTCCAAGTGTGCAGAGTAGTAACTCATCTATAACTTCTAGAATTAATGAATTGACTGAGAGGTAAAAGTGTCATATAACCACTATGTATCAGAAGAAGAACTTGAACCTTTAGGAGTCCAGGCAAGCCTATCTCACAGAGTCTTTCTTGAGCCCTATTTAGGTCTTTTCTCTCTAGAGCAGTGATGGCAAATCTTTTAGAGACCAAATGTCCAAACTGCACTCTCATGCATGTAAGCCTCCCCCTTACCACAGACAGGAGAAGGAGGAAGTGCTCCCATTGGGTTGCTGGGCAAAGGAGTGAGAGATGTGAAAAATGTCCTCAGGCATGGCAGAGGGGGAAGGGAGCAGCCTCTTCTGGCAAGCATTCCTTGGGTTTGCCAAATCAGCTTTCACATTTCCCATTTGGAGCTCCTCAGCTCCCATAGCCTCAATTCACATCTCTACGCAAATGAAAACAAGCTTTACATACCCAGACTGAGTCTCTCTCCTTAGTTTCAATTCCACATCACCAAATGCCTGTAGAAACTTTAAAAATTAGATTCCAGGGACATCTCAAACTGAACAGATGAAAACAGAATTTCTTCTGAATTTCCTGTTCTCTACAACATATCACCATTTCCTTCAGTACTCACCTCAAGTGCCACGTTTTACATCCATTTATTTCCTGGTCCTCTCCTGCCTTTCCCCACAAATACATAACATTTGCTTTCTATTAATTCTGTTAATTAACTACAAATATGTACAGATTTGTATCCCTTGTCAGAATATATGCTTCCTAAAGATGAGGACTGCTTTGATGTATATGCACATACATACATACATACATACCTAAAATATACATATATACACACATGTGTTTGTGTATATATTCACGCATGTATATTATGTAGATACAAAATGTTTGTGTATATATGCATATATTATACTACTCTACATCGTATAATATATTTATTAAATATTTCTTTAATAAATTAATATCTATCATTTATTGACGTCCCATCCTGCCTTCATGTAAAAATGTGGTGGCGGAACTGTCTCTTCCTCAGAGATGGTCTCACTCGATCCCCCCAGCAAAGACAAACGCCGGCTATTACAGTTTCTAGTCCCCTGTTACAGTAACAAAAGCCTCCGGTTGGGTGAAAGAATGAAAATGGGGGCATCTTGGGACAGGAAATCTTGCTACACTTATAAAACCTGTTCAATCAATTCATCTGTCCACCAAGCACTACCTGGGAATCGTGTTTGCCTCTCCAGCTGGGTTCATTGAAATGATAGGATTCTTCCACCCCATCTTTACCAGGAAGGTTCCAGACCAAAGCTAGCACTCTGCTGCAACCTACTGGCCGCCTGGAGAACTGCAAGTAGAAAACCATATGTTTACTTTGACAAAAATCAAATTTTAGAAAATGTTTCACCTTTATTATTGTAAGTGAAATAAAACAGATGTGAACCTGAAATAGAATCCCAGAACTCGCAAATTGGAAGGGATCTTCAGAGGTCCTCTTTCCCAAGCCGGCTGTGCCTTAAACAAGTTTGAAGTGTGTCCAATCCTTCGTGGCCTCATTATTGACAGATATTGGAGCGATTTGGCATTTTCCTCTCCAGCTCATTTCAGAGATGATAAAACTGAGGCATACAAGGTTAAGTGATCGGCTCAGGGCCATGCAACTATTAAGTACCAGATCAGATTAGAACTGGGGTCTTCTTGATTCCAGGTGTGGCTTTCTATCCACTGTGTCTCCTAATTGTCCACGGCACCCCTAAATGCCTCCAAATGGATGTGTTTAAATTTCATCGAGGCTAAATGGGATTCCACTGATCCTGAGCTCACTTTCATCTCAAATCTCTGTTTCTGGCATCCTATTTTGTCACTGTGAGGAACTCCTTCTATGGAAACTCCTTTCACCAAAGCAGCTGGAAACCCAAATCTGTCTCAGTACATAAGGTCTTACAAAAAGGTTAAGTAAAGGATTCATGATGATAAAAGATATCAACTACCATAGAAAGAATTGATGGCATCCAAATGCAGATTGAAACATGCCCTTCTTCACTTTATTTCCTCCATGAATTTTTGTCTAGTATAAGTTATATGTGTCTTATTCTACAAATGATGAGCATGGAAATATGTATTATATGATAAAATAAACACAGCCTATATCATCATATTACCTGCCTTCTTGGGCAGGGGGAGGAATGGAAGGGCGAGAGAGAACATAGATTTCAAAATTGCAAAAAAATGATTATTAAAAATTGTATTGACATATATAAAAGTAAAAGACTTTTAAAAATAGAGGTTAAGTGATTTTCTTAGGATCATACAAATTGTAAGTGCTAGAGGCAGGATCTGAACCCAAGTCACTTGTCTCCAAGCCCAGCATTCTACGTACTTCACAATACTGTCTCTCTCTCTTTTAATTACATATTGTAGAGGTAGCACAGTGGATAGAGTTCCAGGCATAGAGTCAGGAGGACTTAGTTTCAAATTTGGCTTCAAACATTTCCTAGCTGTGTGACCCAGGACAAGTCACTTAACTCTTATTGCCTAGCCTTCGCCTCTCCCCTGTCTTAGAATTGATACTAAGACAGAAAGCAAGAAATGCATACATATAGATATAGATATATGTATGTATGTGTGTATATGTATACACAATTAGCCAGTTTTATATCTTTTCTCTGCAATTTCCCATCCCCTTGACCTTGGATTTCAAAATTCAGTGGTAGTCAGAGCCTACTCTTAATAGTTTTATGGGCAAAACAGAAGGCTTGTTATGGAATAAACGAAACAGTATGTAAATAGTTCATGTTAAGTGCTTGGGGATCCCCACAGTGCGAGGAGTGGAATATATTGGGTATTTCTTTTCCTTTTCTGACCTCTATAGTTTCAGGTTTAAGTCAATTCTCATTCTTCCCTTTAGCCGAGGGAACATAGCTGTGCTACTTGGCAGGTGTAATAATCTCCTGCCAGCAAGACTGATTTCTGGAAAGTGACCTACAAAATGCACTATACATCACAGTTTTTTGTTTTGTTTTGTTTTTCATCAGCTGATATTACTCATATTGCCGTGACATAGAGGCACATGCAAGTCATCTTCCTCCAGCCAGCTCATAAGTGGAAGTCATTTTCAATACTGAAAAAAAGTGAACTAAAGCAAAGAAAATTATTTTATGAGTATGTAGGTTCTGTGGTTGAGAGTCTTATTTGGTCTAGTCAGTGTCGATGGAGACTGACATACCAGAAAGATATTCTCTTTGCAGTGAATCCCTTTTTCTAAGAAGGGTAAAGGTGTTGAGTGGGGAGGCCCTAAGTTAAACAGGCATGCTCAAAGGTCCAGAAAGTTTCACTAGCCAGGCATGGTGGCATGAGCACATAATCCATGCTCCTGGGGGTGGCAGAGATTGGTAGATTGTGCAAGCTTAGGTGTTCTGAGCCATAGTAGGGTTCAACAGATCCAATGCTCATACTAAGTCTAGCAGGACTAAGCTGATCTTGTGACTGAACTAAGAAAGGGGCCACCAGGCAGCCTGATGAGGGGCCAAATGGCTCAGGTCAGAGATAGAACAGGTGAAAGCTTCCATGTCTATCAGTCGTGAGATCAGGCCCATGAGTGGCTACTGCACTTCCAAATTAAGGGATGATAGAGAGACCTAGTTCCAAAAGAGAAAGAAAGAAAGAAGGAAGGAAAGAAAGAAAGAAGGCAAGAAACAAAGAAACAAAGAAACAAAGAAAGAAACAAAGAAAGACAATGAAACAAAGAAAGA
>NW_025358450.1:0-1025 GCF_016433145.1 Gracilinanus agilis | reverse complement strand
AGTAGTAGAACATCTGAAATTCTCCTCTCTATAACTCATCTCTTTACCTCATATGAAAAAGTAATGGATTTAACATCTTTCCAAAAAGTGTTGAAGTCAAGGCTCCCTTTATCTTCCTAATCATCTGAACATAATTCAATTCCTTTTGCTCTTCCTGACTCTTATTTCTGCATAAACCAGATCAGTGCCTTTAATCACTTATTCCTTGATTTTACCTAAAAAGCAAAAATTATTATTGCATCCTATATTCAAATAACAAACAACATGAATGAGATTAAGCTTCCATATAAATGGTAAATAGCAATATTATTTAACCAACTCCATTAAAAATAAACTATACTTTATCTGAACACTAAAAACATATTCTGCATTGAAAAAAATAAAAATATATTAACATGTATATAATGATTATATGCGGTTTTCTACATCAATCTGAGACTTTTCAAGACTTTTAAGTGTGGTTTAGTGTCCACCATTTTTATTTGACTTTGGCGCCATTGTTCTGGAATCCATTGTACAATTTCTTTTTTTTATTTTATTTCTTTTTTTTAGAAAAATTTTCCATGGTTACATGATCCATGTTTTTACTTTCCCCTTCTCCCCCTCAAAAACCTCCTCCCATAGCTGACATTCATTTCCACTGGTTTTAACATGTGTCATTGATCAAAACTTATTTCCTTATTGATAGTTGCATTGATGTGGTTGTTTTGTCTACATCCCCAATCATGTCTGCCTCAACCCATGTGTTCAAACAGTTGTTTTTCTTCTGTGTTTCCACTCCTGCAGTCCTTCCTCTGAATGTGGGTAGTGTTCTTTTCCATAAATCCCTCAGATTTGTCCTGGGTCATTGCATTGCTGCTAATACATTCGATTTTACTGCAGTGTATCAGTCTCTGTGTGCAATGTTCTTCTGGCTCTGCTCCTTTCGCTCTGCATCAGTTCCTGGAGGTCTTTCCAGTTCACATGGAATTCCTCCAGTTTATTATTCCTTTGAGCACAATAGCATTCCATCACCAGCATATACC
>NW_025358449.1:0-1334 GCF_016433145.1 Gracilinanus agilis | reverse complement strand
TTTGGGGGGGAAATTGGGTCAGATGCTATTATATATTAATTATTAATAATAATTATAATCATAACTAATAAAAATAAATAAAAAATCAAATGAACCAAGTAAATAAATAAATAAAAATAAAGATGAGTTAAGTGAATAAATACGTGAAATGATAATAATTATATTATTAATAATAGCAATGCTATTACTAAACACACACACACTCACACACACTCTAGCTCCTTTGAGAAAAGTTAATTAGTTTAGTGAATGAGTACTGGGTTCACACAGTAGCCCAATCTTGGATACTTACAAGCTGTTTGACTCTGGGCAACTTCCTTAAGACTCAGTTTCTTCTTCTGCAAATGGATTAGCATCTACATTACAGATTTATTGTGAGGACCAGATGAGATGATATATTTAAAGAAGTTTTCACGTCTTAAAACCTGATGTAAATATTATTATGGGCAGCTACATGGTGCAGTATGGCCCAGAGTCAGAAAGACCTGAGTTCAAATCCAGCCTCAGACACTTCCTAGCTGTATGATCCAGGGCAAGTCAGTTAACCTCTGTTTGCCTCAGCCTCCTCATCTGTAAAAAGAGCTGGACAGGGATATGACAAACCACTCCAGGATCTCTGCCAAGAGAACCTCAAAGAGGGTCACAAAAGGTTGAACTTGACTGAAATGACTGAACAACAACAAATAATATTGTAATTTATTTTTCCCCTGGAAACAGAATTTGGTATCAGAATTCACAGACAGCAACAACCCCGAAGATCAGGCTGGAATGATAACAAAATGATGAAGCTTCACACATCCTAAACCGACTTACACCTAGAATAGTAAGAGAGTCGAAATGCTCACAATCTCCAAAGCATTGATTGCAGGAAGCTCCCAAGGCTGTTTCAGGACCAGAGGGTCAAGCAGTTAGGTCAATAGTATTGAGCAGCAGGTGAACTAAATGATACTTTTACCCAGTTGGGAGCCCATGCCTTATTGATGCATAAATTTAATTGTAGATGGGTCTGGTGTGGTATATTGCATCTTTTGCATCTACCATCATGGCAAGCCTTTCAGTGAGATCAGAATGTTGTTTGTTATATGTATTTCTTATCTGAATTAGGACTTATATAAGTTAACAAAAAGCTATAGCAAATTGGTCATGGTTAATGACTAAATGGGAGAGAAAAGCAGAGACCAAATGGATCTTGGTCCCAGAGAGAATGATAGAGCCAAAGGGAATGGGGAGGGATAGCTGGGTGGGAGGAGAAAAAGAGAAGTTAGTGGAAGAGAATCTAAGAATAAGATAAGAACTTGTCTCCACTTACATAACCCTTAAAATTATTTGGGAGG
>NW_025358448.1:0-7244 GCF_016433145.1 Gracilinanus agilis | reverse complement strand
GGGTTGAAGGGGAAATGTGGAGCATGAATCATGTAACCATGTTAAAAATGAATATTAATAAATGTTAAAAAAAATTAGTTCGAGGACCCCCAAATTTCCAATATCACACCACCACATACCTAATTTAAACTGTACATTAAGTGCCATTCTACTATGCCCTTTTGAGAGGGGCCAATCTAATCTTTAAGTGATTTTTCCCTTCAGGGCTCTGTGTTGGGATCCTAAAGAGGCAAAAGTTAGAGCAGAGCAAAAAGAGCCTGACTGGGGCTCCCTCTTCAGAGATAGGCTCTCTTAGCAACCGAAATATCCCAGTCTACCTGGGCCTAAGCAATGGGTTTATGTTATTTGTTATACTATTATACAGTGGAGAGTGGAATAAGTGCAAAGGAGGGTTTAGGCAACGCCTTATGTGACACTTGAGAATGGAGGGATCACTCTTGAGGTAAGGTAGATAAATGGCAATGACAGTGTTTGGGTTGGTTGGTTTTACTGTGCCCAGATATAGCTTTGTCCCATTTTACAGATTTGTAGTCCTTTTTCCAAATGCCTGAGTTTGGGAATTTAATGAGCTGTCATCTAGAAATAAATGTTTATTTTCCTCCCAACTTGTGCATTTAAGCAAGTAAGCTCCAAAAGTCCTTATAAGTGGTTTTACTAATTCCCTGGGATCCAAATCTCCTTATCCCCTACTTTATGGTCCTCAACAAATTCCCTCTCTCAGATAGATTTTATGTTCTCTGCTTCCTCTTTCTCCCATTCCATCTAAATTACTAAATTAGAAGGAAGAGGCAAAAGTAATTCAATGAAAAAAACACATCCTTATTTTAAGATTTGGATTTGGCACTGAAACCTTTATTGTGACATCTACTTTCCTTGGACCTCAATTTCATTACTTTAAAAATAGGTATGGCCATGAATTTACTAGGGATGTGCTAGAACCCCCTCAACCCTGCCCTTTAGAGACAACTGATCAATTTTCAGTGTGAGCATTTACCCCCAGAATATCAGCAATGTTACAAATTAGGATTTGATTTATTATTTTGCTGATTGTCCAGGCTATAAAAAGTGATGGAGAAAAATTTAATGAAGATTAAGTTTAAAAGTATCTCCTCTACCCCCAACCTCAGAGAACCAGTTGTTAAATCAGTGCAACACTGGCCTTAAACCTTTTTCATTAGACACCAATGAGATTCCAGTGAAGTAACACATAAGAAATGGCTTGTCTATATTAGTAAAGGGATCTTCTCTGATAAAAAGAAATTGTAACACGAGGTGGCTAACGGAAACTTTTTGCTTCCATAATTTCAAACAGTCACAAAAAGTCAGTTAAAGTCTTAGAATCTTCAGAAAGTTAGTTGTAACTTGAAGCTATAAATAGAGATGAAGTTTCAACTGACAAGGCTTTTGCCTTCTGGCTTTCGCTGTGGCTGGAGGCTTTTGCTTTGGCTTAGCCTGTTGGCTTCGGTCTTTTGGCTTGGCTTTGGCCTAATTGCTTCAGCCTTGGCCTGTGCTTATTTGTCTTGGGGAAATTTAAACCTATCTCATTTCTCTGGACCTCTCCCTGATCTCTCCATCTACGTCCCTCCCCTTCCCCTGAATTTCCTTTGGGCCCTGGGTGGAAGGGAGGGCTTGGTGATTGGACACTGTGGGTTTAGTTTCTATAGACAAGTAGAGTATCCTCAAATAAGTTACCCCTAGTTTTAGTGATTTGATAAAGACTTTACTTAAAAGGCAGTCAAATTTTCCTGACTGGGAGAGCAGGCTCTCTCAGTCTTAACCTCTCTATGACCCATCCCCCACCATCGCCCCTCTCCCTAGCAGCAGTTAGAAAACCCTGAACCTCTTTCCCTCTGATTAACCTGAGATTAATAAATCCCCTTGTTAACTACTCAAAGCCTCTGGTGAATCATTGTATGGAAGATTAAGGCAAGGGCTAAGAGAGAAGAAATTATTTTCTTTTATTTCTTGAGGGGAACTGTGGGCATCCATCTTTGCAGGAAGTACCTACCCCAGACTTCCTGCAGCCATAAGTTTGACTGGCAGGGAAGAGCCCTTTTGACTCCTCCCTGAGGGACTTTAGAAACTAACAAGAGAAAATCCTCCACCCAAACCTAAACATTTCTGTCTGGCCCAAACTCCTTTACATCATAGGGATACCTTCTCTACTTGAAGGGTCCAGCCTATTTCCCCAATATCCTCTGTCTCTAGCCTCTGTGAATAAACCTGTTTGAGCTGCCCTCTCCTATATACCCAATTTCCCTTATCTCCTATATTCCTCCCTCAATCACCTTATAATCACCTATATCCCCATTATCCTTTCTCACACCCAAATTGCCTTCAAGACCCACTCAGCCTACCCACATCTTGATAACACTATATTAATAAAGGGATCTTCCCTGATAAACAGATAAGACAGATTCCCTTATGACCTGAGTACTCAGGAACTCACTTGGCATTTGTTATTAAATTGTTTTCAGATTATGCTTGTAAACAGTAAAGAGGTGATTGTAAATTCTCCAAGGAAAGGAAGTATGTTATTTTCCTTTTTATTCCCTATATTATTCTTCATTTAAATGAGCAAAAAGCATTTATCAAGTGTCCACAATGTTCTAAGCACTGTTCCAAGCCCTGAGGAATACAAAGAAAGGTAAAAAGAGTCCTTTTCCTCAACAACCTCAATATGCAAAGAATTATGTAAAAACAAGAGATAGATAGATAAACCAAAAGATATATAGACAGACAGACAGACAGACAGACAGACAGACAGATAGATAGATAGACAGATAGACAGATAGACAGATAAACCAAAGCAGAGAGAGAGAGAGAGAGAGAGAGAGAGAGAGATACTATTGCTATACTGGAGCTAATCTCAGAGAAAAGATACTAAAATTAAGAGGGAGCCAGGAAAGGTTTCTTTATAGAAAGTGGGATTTTATCTGAGGCTTGAAGGAAACCATAGCAGTCAGGAGCGAAAGACAAGGAGAGGAAGAATTATAGGCATGTAGGACAGCCAGTGAAAGGTCCAGGGTTGGGGTATGGTTATAAGTATTATATGAGGAACAGCAAGAAGCCAGGGTCCCTTGATGGTAGAGTATGCGGAGGCAATTAAAGTGTAAAAAACCATGGAAAAGTAGGAATGGGCTAGGATATGAAGGATTTTGAATTCCAAACAGAGGATGTTATATTTGATCCTGAAGGCAATAAGGAGTCATTAGTGTTTATTAAATGGGGAGAATGATCAGACATGTGCTTTAGGAAGATCAGTTTGACAGGGGAGTGAAAGATGGACAGGAGTGAAGAGAAAACTGAGGCAGAGAGATGAGCCATCCGGCTCTTGCAATAAATCCAGGTGTGAAGTGATAAACCAGAGTAATAGCAGGATTGAAGAAAGGAGGCTTACACTAAAAATGTTAAGAAGGTAATAACAAGACTTAGCAACACATTACATATGGAGGTCAGAAAATGAAGAGTTGAATATGACACCTAAGTTATAAGCCTGGGTGACTTGGAAGATGGTAGAGCCCTTGACAGTGATAGAAAAATTAAGAGGGGAGGATTTGGGAAGAAAAGTGGGTTGCTTTGGATACATTGAGTTTAAGAGGTCTATGGAACATCCATTTTGATCAATAGGCAGTTGAAGATACAGGACTGTAAGTCAGGAGAAAGAGAGATGAGAAATGATTAAATAGATCTAAGAATCATCTCCATATAGATTACTGGATCCAGGAGCTAATGAGGTGACCAAGGGAAAAAAGTATAGAGGAAGAAGAGAAGAGAACCCAGGACAGACTCTTGGGGACACTCACACTTAGCAAGCCTAGCTTGAACTGCTCAAATCTATCCTGCTTTCCCTCATGGCTCCAGTCCTCATTAATCTCTCTCCCTTCTGACATGCTGCACTTACAGCCTATATGACCCAATTTAATTAGGCTGTCTGATACTGTTGTCTAATTGTGGCACATCCATTTTCTATTCTCTCCTGTTTGGTTTGTAAGCTCCTTGTAGGCAGTAATTACATTGTGTGTGTGCATGTGTGCATGTGTGTGCGTGTGATAAAATTCATAGTCCCAACACCATTTAAAACTTTAAAAGGTCTTAATGAAATAGATAGGCATTTAGGTACTATAACCTATGGAGGAAATACCATAACAATGGGATGGATTATATGGTTTAAAAAAATTTTTTTAACTGCCTTCATATATCACTTCTTTCTGATACACCACATTTATCACCTATATGCCCAAATTTAGCATTTAATTAGTCTCTCTGGTACTGTTGTCTGTTACCCATCAATTTCCCCCTTATTCATCACATTTCCTTATCACCTTCACCTTTTCAAGTCCCTGGCACCATTCAAGGCTTTGCTCCAGTGCCATCTTTTATAGAAATATTTTCTGGAAATAACTAGGTGACTCAGTGGTTTGAGATCCAGGCCTAGAAATGGGAGGTCCTGGGTTCATGTCCAGCCTCAGACACTTCCTAGCTATGTGACCCTGGGCAAATCACTTAACCCCCACTGCCTAGCCCTTACCACTCTTCTGTCTTAGAACCAATACACAGTATTGACTCTAAGATGGAAATAAGAGTTAAGAAAGGAAGAAAGGAAGGATTGGAGGAGAGAGAGGAAGAAGCAAAGAAAAAAACAGACAAAGAATTTTTTATCTCCCTATTGTTAGTGTTCTCAAATACAGGTATACCTCCCACATCTCCCAAGTAAAGAGGAAAGCACCCCCCCCCAATCTGGAAAATCTTCATAAAATATTTTGGCTCCCCTCTTCATACAAGAGAAGAAATTTGAATTTTTTTTCTTTTATGGGGTATGTAATAATTAAAATTAAATCATGAGGTTGTTAGTAGCTTTAGCAGCTTTATTACATTAAAGTAGAGATAGCAAAAAGAGGGAAAAGTAGGAAAGAGATAGAGAGTTGCCTAGTTTACCACCCTATGAGCCATTCTGATGGAATCCAGCTCACCATCAACAGGGTTCCAGTCTCCAGCCAGAAGTCCAAGATAGTCTGTTCAGCAAGAGTCACTAGAGCAATAATGTCTCTCCAGTCAGGTTCACCAGCAACAGAGTCCAAATCAGAGTCAGAGACTCCCTTCAGCAAGAGCCACCAGTGCCAGAACCAGAGAGAGAATGTCTTCTTCTAGGCTCTTGATCTTGTCTTTATAAGCAGTTTTCTCCACCTACTAGCTCTCCCACATCACATCTTCAGGAACCAATCATAGTTCCTTAATTTGTCTGGCACTGCCCAGGGGGACTGTGCTTGTGGGATCAATTTCCTGTGATTGGTTTCAACTTCTTTTCACTGTAGGCATGTGTATCCCCTGCACATCTCAATGGTAAAGGACCTCCAGGTCCCTGATTGATTACATTAAAACAAGAGGGGAATTCCAGTCCCTGACTGATTATATTAAAACAAAGCAAGGGAATTCCCTTCTCACAGGTGTTTACAGTACCTTACTGTAAAATTTCAGTTAAGTATTTGGTCATGGACTATAAGTAGGTCAATGTTAAGATACCTCTACATTTCTAGCCTTTGCATGTCATCTGCTGACTTTTATATTCTTTTCTCAAACTTTAGCTTTTTACTCATTTTAGCTTTAAGAAATAAATTGTGTATATTTATGGTATTAAAAGAGAAAAGATATTGATATTATACTATATACATATTTTGTGCATTTCTGAGTTTCTAAATTTTTTCTGCCTCATCAGCTGGCCTTATGTTATCTGAAGCTTCTACAACACTCCCAAAAAATTCCCATTTAATTTCTTCTACCAGTTTGGGATATTGAAACCAAACGGGAAAAGTCATTATATGGAACAGATACCTATTCTTTTTATATATGTTGAATTTATTTATTTGATTGCATATGTTGTTTTTCTCATGGTAAAATATAACCTCCTTGAGGGCAGGTGTGACTATTTAATTTTTGTCTTTTATTTTTGCACCTAATGTTGGCAATGAACATAGAAGATGTTGAATAAATTCTTGTTGAACTGAATGGAACTGGATAATTGTAGAGATGTCTCATGATAACTATTGTGAAAGACAATTTCATTTGGGAGCAATAACTCATAGAGTAGAAAGACAAATCAACTTGGATTCTAGAGACCTGGAATGGAATGGAATCCTGATTCTGCCACTATCTGTAGCTTCTCCCTCCCTGAAGGTCTTCAGGCACATGCTGAGAATATTTTGTCCTTTGGACAATGGTAGGATTCCTGTTCAGATATAGTTAATTATATGACAGCCGAAGTTCCTTCTATGGGACTATAAAGTTCTCTTACTTTGAGCAAGTTGCTTCATTTGGTTGTGGTCTTGTCCTATATGTTTGTCCCAGTCCATAGGACATGTCTCATGTTACATACAGCATACCATCAAGCAAGGCAAGAACAATATATTTAATCTTTATTGTTGAAGGGTACTTAGTACAATATAGACTTTGCACTCCAAGCTGATAGCACTCTATTTTGAACTATATATATATATACACACACACAGTTGCAAAAGAGGGCATGTTGTGACTTAGAGGACTTTCACACTGAAAGAAGCAGACAGCTAAATTAGCTAATTAAAAAAAGAAAGAAGCAGCTAATTAATTCATTAAACTTTAAAAAAAAGAAAG
This sequence comes from Gracilinanus agilis, assembly GCF_016433145.1. Taxonomy (NCBI): domain Eukaryota; kingdom Metazoa; phylum Chordata; class Mammalia; order Didelphimorphia; family Didelphidae; genus Gracilinanus; species Gracilinanus agilis. The sequence goes on along the minus strand of NW_025358448.1, from coordinate 614 downwards.
AAGCAGGCACATACACAAAGACCAGACCAGATTGAGCTCTAACCATGACAGATAACAGGAATAATTCTGTTATTTATCATGATGACAGAATCCATGAGTTACCAGCATTCCATTCTAGAAACTAAGCAAGATGAAAAATCTTTTCAAGAGCTTCATTCCCTCTTCAAGAAGTCCTTAAATGTCCTAATGACTTCACACACAGCATTCTCTTCTCTCCCTTACTATAATTTAGTGTTCCTTACACACACACACACACACACACACACACACACACACACACACACACACTTGTTTTTTAGCCTTTTCTGAAAGTTCTTAAAGGAAAATTCTAGATAAATGTGTCAATAAAAGCTTCTGATAAAGCATTCTTTCTGATGTGAAATTTCCTTATTTACATGTAGGTCAATCTTATCTTGGTGATATTTCTTCAGTATCTCATGGAATGTGCACTTAATTCCTTAGTCCCCACCTCCTTCTTAGAGAAAAGAAAATTTCCTATTGAACCCAGGACCTCCCATCTCCCATCTCCAGGTCTGAATTTCTATCCATTGAGCCATTTAGCTGCCCCTTAGCTCTTTTAATATATAATTTAATATATTTACTTAACATATAAT
>NW_025358447.1:0-6087 GCF_016433145.1 Gracilinanus agilis | reverse complement strand
TAAAAACTGCTGGGATAACTGGAAGCTAGTTTGGCAGAAACTAGGCATAGACCAATATTTTACAACATTCACTAAGATAAGATCAAAATAGAGGCATGATTTAGACATAAAAGGAGATATCACAAGTATATTAGAAGAACAGAGAATATACTACCTATCAGATTCATGTATAAGAGAAGAATTTATGAGTCAACAAGAGATAGAGAGCATTGTAAAATGTAAAATGGATAATTTTGAATATATATGTTACATTGAAAAGATTCTGTATAAATAAAATAAATGTTGCCAAGATTACAAGGAAAGCAGAAAATTGGGGAAAATTTTTAGACAGCCTCTCAACTAGAGGTTTCATATCTAAAATATATAGATAGACAACTGTTAAATTATAAGAATAAGAACCATCCTCCAATTGATAAATGAACAAAAGATGAACAGACAAATTTTTGGATGAAGAAATCAAAGCCATATGTAGGTATATGAAAAAATGTTTTAAATCACTACTAATAAGAGAAATGCAAACCAAAACAATTTTGACACATTACCTGCCATCTATCATACTGAGAACTGGCTAAGATGACAAAAGGGCAGCATAACAAATGTTGAATGGGATGCGATAAAATGGAGACACTGATGCATTGTTGGTGGAACTGTGAACTGATCCAACCATTTTGGAGAGCAATTTAGAATTATAACCAGAGAATTCTAAAACTGTATACCCATAAACCCAGAAACAGAATTGCTGAGTCTGTTATCCAGGGAGATCTTGGAAATAGGAAAGGACCCCAGAGGTACCAAAATATTTATAGTAGCTCTCTTCGTGGTGATAAAGAATTAGAAACTGAAATGATGTCCATCAATTAGGGGAAGCCTAAACAAATTATTGTATACAATTGTGATGAAATACTACTGTACCATAAGATAAGATGAGCAGACTGAATTTAAAAAAAAAAAACAACTTAGAACTATATGAGATAACAAACAGTTAAATGAGTGGAAGCAGAACATTCTACAAAACCATAGAATTAATGCTAGAAGAATAAATTGTGAATGCTACCCCCTGTTATGATAGAAATTACAGAAATACACTTAAATTCATTCCTATTCCTGTAATCTCTACCATAACACCCCGGAAAGTGAACAGAAAAGTGAAATATGATTTAATTTATGTGTACATTTTGGTCTCCCTCACAATATCTTCTGTGATGCAAGGAGAGAGAAGCGGGGCTTGAACACTCATAGATAGGATTCATTATGCAGATATAAAGAAAAATAGCCTAAACATATAGAAGATTTGTGATTACATGTGTGGACTATCTTTTTCTTTGTTTATGGAAAGGCTTGTTTTATTTGGTTTTATAAAATTTGGAATAATAATAATAAAAACAATTTATTTTCCCAAGATAATTTTAAAACTAAAAAATAAATCATTCATAGCCAAAAGAAAACAAAAAGAAAAAATAGAGGTGACTCAGTGGATAGAAAGCCATACCTGAAGATGTTAGCCTAGCTGTGTAACTCTGGGCAAGTCATTTAACCCCAATTGACTAGTAGTCCATACTGCTCTTCTGCCTTGGAACTATACTTAGTATTGATTCTAAGATAGAAGGTGTCAACTTCAAATCCGAAGACACCCAGTTTGCTCTGTTCCCAGGAGAATTCACTAGAAGGAGATCTCAGACTAACCAGTTTCAGATTGAACAATAGACCTTAAAGTAATTGATAATCCCAATTTAGATGATGATAGCAGATCTAATCAAATGTTAAGTGCTCTTTTAGTCTTAGAAGTTTCCCCCATTGTATCAGAAATCCTTTCCCAAGAAGACCAACACCTGGGCAGGGAACTTCCTTTTAGTATATATTGTGAGTAGACCACTCCCAGATACCCCAGTCTCTGGCTAAGGTTTCTTTCCCAAGCCTGTTTGCATCGTGTCTATTTAGGCAGGAATTCCCATTTCCATTGTGACCAGGGTAATGTCAATCAATCCTTAGTTCTCCAAATGGTATATAAATTTCCCAAATTTTATTGTTCTTCCCAGGATCATCTAGGGTGGTGATCCTCTCAGAGATACTGTTGCCAGAGCCAGAGCCTTTGGCTCTGTATGGTCTTAGATACTTGATGCTGTGTAGCAGCCAAATACTTCAATATTTCACTCTCTTTCTTGATTAAAGACTTGGTTTTTCTGACTACTTTAGTAGTTCTGTGGTTTTCCCAAGTTAACAAAGGTTAAGGTTAAAAAAAAAAACCCTCAGATAAATAGAACGTCGCAAATATGTGTGCATATAAGAAGGTTTAGCACATGTGAAGCACCATTCCTTTTTTCTTGCTGAAAGTGGCAGAAAAAAAGAAGAAAAAAAGTTCACATCAGCTTGAGAAGAAAGAGTCCCTCAGATAAAAGTGCTTGAAGTGAGTCATGGACTGTTCTAAGAGGATTCTCTAAGAGGAAAAAGACCTAAATGGGGGTGGGGATATCTGTAAGGTATTATTCTTCAGTTCATTTACAGTCAATGGATTTTCAGATTGTTTTTAAGCATATATAACTGAAGAAAGGATATATAACTGAAGAAAAATAACTCTAAGAGTTGTGGGAAGTGTAAGGACTATTGGGGTCATTTCTGACAGGTGGATTTATTTTTTTGTTTTGAGTTTCACATCATAAGGTAGATTTGAGTCACTAAACACAAAAAGGCATTAGTGGCTTTAGGTGCTAGGAAAGAAGATGAATTAGAAGAGAAGTCAGAAGAATCTGGGGATCAAAGACACAAGGCAAAGGAGAAAAGGTACTTAAATATGACAGAATCCTGAAACTGACAGAAGCTGACAGGTAGGCTTTGAGGATGGCAGTTTGCTGTTTGATTGTAAGGGAACTTTATAGCTTCTAGAGAGTGGAATCCTCTGTTATTTGAAGAGCTATCCAGGCTTATTGCCCTTTAGCACAATTTTTACCCTGAGCCAGAGGAAACTTCTATGATTGCCAGCATTGTCCCCTTAATTGCCCCCTATGGTTTCAAAAGGAGAATGCCTTCACAGCCCCTAGAATATAGACCTCATTAGTCTGGGATATCCCAGACTTAAATGAACTGCTTTACCTTGAGAGTATAATGCTATGTATTGTCAAAATAGTAATACATTTTTCAGAGTTGTGTCAAAGGTACATTACCAGAGCATGACATTGCTTCAAAGACCTAATTGAAACAGAATCAGCTTTTCCTAATAGAAAATCTTTGAGGACAAGGAGGGAAGAAGATAGCAGAGAAGTAGTTTTACCTAGCAAGAGCCACATGGTACAGACTATTTCCTAAAGAGATTAAGGACACCAAGGACTGAGGTCCAAGTTGTGAGTTGCACTGGACATATGACTTTTCTTGTTCATGACTCCCTACTCAGTTTCTGTAAATATAACCTTACTCTTTCCACATTGTCTCTCCCTACTTCATTGTATAAAAAATGTGATCTAGGTTTTGGGAACAATTTTTGCATTGTGATCCTGCTTTTGCTTTTTGTTAAGTAAAAGTTGTTAACTTTTTCCTTGTGAGTAAATGCCATTATTTATTTTGTTTGATCATTTTCTTGCTGTTGTTGAGTCATGTCCAACTCTTTGGGAGCCCCTTTGGAGTTTTCTTGGCAAAGATACTTGAGTATTTTGTCATTCGTTCTTCAGCTCATTTTACAAATGAGGAAACTGAGGTGACCAAGATTAAGTGACTTGCCTAGGGTCACAGATCTAGTATATGAGGCCAGTTTTGAATTCAGGAAGATATCTTCTGTAAAAAATAAAATTAATATAAAAAGGATAACTTTAAAAATATTATGGTTTTTAAAGATTTATTAGTAGCTAATAGAAAATAAAGTCACATGCCATGCTAGCTTAGGCTGCTCAAAAGGTGCACCGTTACCTGCCACCATCATGCTGGGTCAGGAGCAAAGAGAGGAAGTAGAATGCCAATCACTCAATTTCATCCTCCTGTCTATGTCATCAGGTAACTATCAATGTCATCACATAACGACAGGAAGCCAGTGGGCTCATGGGAAATGTAGTTCAAGGACCCCAAAATTTCCAATAACACACTTCCTAACTCTAGGCCTGGCATTCTATCTGCTATACCACCTAGATGATCTATTATCATTTATTTACTCTTTATTATCATTTAGTGAGTTTTTAATATTTTGAGTGTCATTGTGGCTGATTTTGGGGAAATGTGAAAAACAGCAGAGGAGGTTCAATGATGAATAGTAGGAGTATATTACCCCATAATAGAGTTATCTCTGAGACTCTGAAAACTTTAGTTATATCAGTGTGGTGGCTGCTATTGTCACTACCACCAAAACTTGGTAGTTTATTCTATCGATGTGGAATCTAGAAATCCCCAAATTCGTAGCCTAGTAAGATCTAATGAACCCCAAGTTTTAGGGTTAGCTTATAAACTGGAGACCCAAGTTCATCCCTGTTCCCCTGAACCACCCTGAAGGGGATCTCAGGCCGAGCAGTTCAGATTGAACAATAGACCTTAAGATATTTAATGGATTCAGCTAGGTGAAGTTAACAGATTTTAATCAAATACTAAAATATCCTTTTATCCCAGTAGCTTCTACCATAGTATCAGAGACTCTTTTCCTAGGAGACCTACAAATAGTGCAGGGATGCTCTTTAGTATCCATTGTAAATAGTCCATTCCCTTATACCCTAGCCTCTGGCTATGGTTCCTTTCCCAAGCTTGATTGTATCCAGTTATAAATAGGTTGAACACTCCCATTTCCTTGTACCCATGGTAATGTCAATCAATCATCTTTCCTGGTCCCTGGATTCCCCAAATGGTATTTAAATCTCCTGAATTCTTTTGTTCTTTGGAGTTGTCATACTGCGTGGTGGCCTTCCCAGGACTTCAGTGGCCAGAGCTCGAATAGTATCATAGCTCTGCAAGGAGGCCTAATTTAGAGCTGAACTCTCCATAATTAAAGAATAGTTGTTCTGACAACTATTGTTGCTGTGTTTTTTTCCAGTTTAATATTTTCTCCCCATAATGTGCCAATAAGAGGAAAATGAGAAGAAGTAAGTTAGCCTAGAGAGAAAGAAAAGGGATGCAAGTACCATACTGATGTATTTAGAAACTTTTTTTAAAACATACTATAATTTGGGGAAATTATTTGTACCAAATATAATGAATTAAAGTCTGTCAGGAATAAAAATGAAATCTGTGATCTCATTGATATTAGGAACTACCAAATAAGGAAGCTTTCTCTGTTATTCAAGATATGTATTTAGGAGGTTCCGGGTTTAGATGGTGGCAGAGTAAAAAGCAGCTCTTAACCTCTCCTGACCGAAACACACACAAGACTCCTCAAGGGGACATAAAAACAAGTCCAGACGAATGGAGGAATCCCACAACAGGGTGCAGTGTGGAAGGTACGTGGAATCAGACATTTCAATGCTATAAAGGGGTGAAACAGCTCTCACTAAATCGCGGGCTGAGCAACTCCTCCCCACCCCTTCCACACACACCACCTATAGCACCGAAGCCAGCTAAAAAGAAATAGAGCAAGTTTGGGGCACCCATCGAGTCATTGGCAGCTCCAGGGCCTGTTCCTGAGAGCAGCAAGATTTAGGTCCCCAAAAAGCTAAAGAACGAGCACGAACTCTGAGCACGGGCTCAGAGTACAGGCGCTGGTGGAGGCAGACACAGCAACGAGCTAAAGCTCTGAAACCCTGAGTGGGGAACCAGTACAGACGGGTATATGACTGTGGAAGCAACGCCCTGAGACTCATAAAGAAACCTCCGGCAGAGGATCAAGCAAGGGGGTCAACCAGGGGGCTTGACCTTGGAAAAAACCAGAACTCAGACCTCAGGAGCCAAAAGACCGCGGACAGACCCTGAGCGCAAGGATAAACCTGCGAAGCTACTGGGCTAACGATTGGCTACCAAGTCTCAGGAAGCTCAGAAGAGAAAGAATAACAACAAGAAAAAGAAGTCTTTAACACTCGACAACTTTTACACAGAGAAAATCCAGACAATCAAGCAAACAGTGGAGGAGAACAAACAAGCATCTGGACCCTCCTCAAATAAGGAAAACTCCTCACAAGCTATGGAAGA
>NW_025358446.1:0-2355 GCF_016433145.1 Gracilinanus agilis | reverse complement strand
GAGAGAGAGAGAAAGAGAAAGAGAATTCCAGGCAAGGTGAAAAGCCCACACAAAAGCCCAGTGATGGGAGATGGGCTGCCACCTAGAAGGAACAGCAAGGATGTCAGTATGGCTGGATCACTGCAAATGTGGAGGGCAGTAAGGTAGCCCCTCTGGGTTCTCCCAGGTTCTTGTCTTTTCCCTAGATGTAAATAACTCTCCCTATGTTTAAACATTCATGGTTCAATGTTGCAGTAGACTAAATCCTTTTCTCTGACTTGGCTCCAGTTCCAATTGTCACTTCCTGTCATTCTCAATCTCTGTAGGGCAGCAGACTTACTTTCCATAGATATCTTTAATGACACAGCCCTGGACCATTTTCAGGAGGTGGTCGCTAGACAATTATTTTCCTGTTGTTTCAGCTAAGTAAGCACAGAGGAGCCCATGTACCTCATTCTCCTCTATTGCCCTCTTATTTCTTTCTCCTGTGTCTCACTTTTATAGATTCTAAGTGCTTATTAATTTCCAGCTTTCAGATTTTGTTTTATTCTTTCTACACTTTTCCCCAACTAAAACTTTCTGGTTCTGGAGCCTGACCTCTTTGTAGGCCTGGATTATTATATTCTTCTCCTTTGCAAATTCCATTTCATTTTATGACTAAGGTCTACCCTTCTTTATCAAATCTACCCTAGGAGGAAAGCCCAAGGACTCAGTAATTGCCTCTGTGGTCTAATGGTGACATTGAACTTGCCACTTATCCAGACTATACATCTTTCCAAACGTGGGGAATGAATGCTTTGGAAGGAATACACTGGTTCATTATGATGGTAGTTTACCATTTCATGACAAAACAATTTCCCAATTCCTATAATGAAATACTTCATTTAAAAAGCATAACAATAATAACAAAATATATTTCTTTCAGATCCATGGATTCTGTTCTACCAAATAGATTTCTGGTTAACATGCTTATTTGTTCTTATGTAAACGGTTTGCCAGCCAGGGTTCACGATTATCCAAAACTGAGGAAATTTCATGAAAATACTCCTGTCATCTTGGGAGCACTGGCTGGCCCAAAAGAAGTTGTCAGAGGTGTCCCATTGTAGAGGTGCAGTAATCTGGGACCCCCTCCCTCACTCAAATATCCCTGACTTGTAGTTCTCTTCAGGGAAACACTAGAGAATCCTTTTTAGATTCAAGCTGGGCCTCAAAACACTCTGAAATTTGATCCATGATGTTTCCTGTGCCTGTATCTACTTTACAGGAAAGTCAGACAGATCAAGGGAGTAGGGAGAGGGAATTTTGAGCCTATAGGTTCAACAATATTGTTCTCATTAATAGTGATCAAACATTTTGAAATATAGTTGTTTAAAAAAGATACGATACATAAATGTTCTAGGCCATAAGAAATGACAACTATAAGTAATAGAGAGAAGCATGAAAAGATCTATGAACTGATACAAAGTGTAGTAAGCAGAATGAGGAAAACAATATATAGTCATGCAATGAGTATTTATTAAATGCTTAATGAATCAATCAACATTTATTAAGGACCTGCTCTGCCTCAGGTACTGTGCTAAATTCTGGGAATACAAAAAAAAGGCAAAAAATTAGTCCTTACCCTCAAGGAGTTCACAGCCTAATGACAAAGACAACATGCAAACAACTCTGTACATAAATGATATGAACAGGGGCATCTGGGTGGCTCAATGGATAGAGTGCCAGGCCTAGAGAGAGGAGGTCCTGGATTTAAATGTGGCCTCATCCACTGCCTAGCTGTGTGACCCTGGGTAAGTCACTTAACACCAATTGCCTAGCCCTTATTGCTTTTTTGCCTTGGAACTGATACTTGGTATGGATTCTAAGAAAGAAGGTAAGGGTTAAAAAAGAAAATGAACACTCTGGAATTATACTCATCAAGCTTGGTTGTTTAGAAGAGAAGAAAGAATGCACCTCCTTCCCTTCTTTTCAGAGGTGGGGGATTGAGGAATGGAGTACTGCATACACTCAGACTTGTTTGACATGTCATTTAGTGCTACTGAGCTTATTGTCCCTTACTTTTGTATTCTTTTGTTAGAAGAGGTGGCTCTTGGGAAGGATACATTTGGAAAAGAGAGTGATTTAAAACAAAAGATATTAATAAAAATGAGAAAATCAATTCAAGTTAGACAGAGACAGACAGAGAGGAGGGAGAGAGACAGAGAGAGAGAAAGATAGAGACAGAGAAGAGAGGAGAGAAGGAGACAGAGATAGAGGCAGAGAAGAGAGGAGGGAGAAAGAGAGAAGAGAGGAGGGAGAGAAAGACAGACAGAGGCAGAGACAGAGAAGAGAGGAGAGAGGGAGAGACAGATAGAGAGGAAGAGAGGAGAGAGAGAG
>NW_025358445.1:0-8246 GCF_016433145.1 Gracilinanus agilis | reverse complement strand
TCAGTTAAAATTAAGTAATTGAACCAAATGACTTCTAAGGTCCTATCAAATTTGAAATCTATGACTATATTATCCCCTTGAGGCTTATGAGAATGCAACAAATCAAGCCTTGCCTACTGAAAAAACTTCACCAAAGACCATAACCATTTATTTTGGTGGTATAATAGCTACATATCTTTAACCCATGGAATTTGGGGAATAAGATTGAAAAGACCCAAATTACCCCATATGGATTTGGGGTTTTACAGAAACCAAGTAACTACAAAGTTGATGAACACATTTCAATTCTTTGATCCAAGGCATCAATAAATATATTGAAAAGGATAACCTTTAGGCCATGTCCCTGTAGAGCACCATTCAATAATTTCTTCCATGTTGTTGTTGAAATATTGATGGCTACTTCTTAAGTATGGCCTTCAAGTCAGCTTTTCTACTGACCTCACAATAGCACTTTACTCTCTTAGCTTGCACATTTTTCATCTTAAACTAGTTTTCTGTGACAAACACAATTATTAATATCATCATCAGATATTACTGAACCATAATTACTCCCTGTTCTAAGAAGCCAAATGCCATCAGCAATTTTTCTATTAATATATTTTTATTCAATGCAGAGCAATACAGTTTTATTGAATCACTGCATTGTGACTGTAATTGGCACAACTCTCAAGGGAATGTCGAACACTGTATAATATAGAAATGCATGGCATCAAGAAGCACAGCTCAAATTATTTTTAAAGGCAAATTAAAATTATGAAAGGAAACTTTCTCTGCTGTTTATTAACTTGAATTAACAAATTTACTAACTGCCTACTATGTGTAAGCTTACAAATATATAGTGATGAAAAATGACATAATTTCTACCCTCAAAGAATATTTCAACCTAGTAGGCATATGAATGTTTAACTAATATCTGGAAGAATGTTACTTCAATTATTTAATAACTCTGAAACTATATCGGTATGGGCTAATATCTATTATTGGTACAGATAGCAACCCACTGACAACTTCTCGTGTGATTCCTGTCAGTCTTCTCATTATACCTGCACAGTGAATCTATTCAATGCTCTGACAGCATTCTAGAGCTAATGACATCTACCAATGGAGAGCATTGATTCTCTAGTAGCTTTTCTACAGTCTCATTATATGTAGTTTGCAGAAGGCTGAATTAGAAGTCAAAAAGTCTAAAAAGACAAGTTGTACAATCCTAGTAAGGCAAGTCATTGCTTTGGATATCTGCTCCTCGTCTGTAAAATTTGAAATTATAGAAGAAAAATATCCTTATTGTTTATTCAATTAATAAAGTTGGACTTAAATGACCACTACTGTTTCTTCCAGCTTTAAACTCTATTAACCTATCTACTTTTTCCAATAGAAATTCTCAGACAATCTTTTATAAAATCTCTGGTATACAATTCTTCATTATTAGTATTCTATAATCTATGTCATGTTTCTCAATTGCAATTTTTATGAAATATACATTTAAGTCTTCAAAAAAATATCCCATATATATGTAATGCTTTTGAAGAAATTGATGAAGTCTGAATGATGACTGAGGAAGAACATTCTTCACTTAACTTCCTTCATGGATGTTTCTCTAGCATAAGCAATGTTTATTCTTTCACCTTATCATTAACATGGAAATATGTATTGTATAATAGCACATCTACAATTTGTATCATATTACCTGCCACTTCGGGGAAGGAAAAGTGGTACAAAGGAATATGGATGCACAATGTCAGTAAGTAACTACTGAAAATTGTACTAATATGTAATATGAAAAAAAGATTTAAAAATAGAAACCAAACCAGAAACTATCATATGATTCACAACCATATAATAGTTAAAGGAGAATACTATTAAAAAGATAGGTTATGTATATATATATTGATCTCCAAAATATCAAATGACCTTAGGATTTCTGTTTCCTTATTTAAATTCAAGAAGAAAAGAAAGTTCTTTTCCCATATTAATAGGTACCACAATGAAAAATTAATATAGACTTTAGAGAAATAAACCTTTAAACAAGAATTTGTTTTAATAAGAAAAAAACTCCATTTTCTAGTAACTTCAGGATAAATAAATGCAAAGAATAATTACTTTTTAAAAATTCTCAGAAACTCCATTCTACAATGTCAAGTGAACCCTGGATAGGAAAATATTCAAGGATTTTTCTCTCCTCAAGAAGCACCTCTCTTTCTCAAAACTTTTCAGTTCATTAATCTCTCTCCTTCTTTCTCACCTTTTCTTAGAAGAATGGTTTTTATTTTATTTTATAAGTGTTTTTACTTTACCTTCTTCAATGAATCAACTATTTTTATTTGGTCCAGAGCATTCCTGGATAAGAATGTTCTTTCTCTTGTACAACATCACTAGGTAATATTCATTCAGCCTACATATTGGAAACCTGTATTAATTAGGAAGACATGCCTACCAAAGAAGCCCTATTTTATTTTAATTATCAGAATATTTTTTATTTATTTGAATAATGAATAATGAATAAGGTCAAATTGTTGCCAGGTTGGTGGGGTTAGAACTGGCAATGTTTTCCAAGTATAGCACTGTTTTGAGAAATTTTAATGAAAACAACTTTTGAACTAGTCTCTAATAACTATGTAGCAGCTGATAACTCATAAAAAGACAACCATTTTTTAAAAAACATAATGATAACCTAATAATAAACATTAGATATTTTTTAAAATTTAGACTTACTTGAATATTATTTAAATATAATGTATATAAATGTAATCATAACAATATTTAAAATAAATATGTAAATAATACATACATATATCATCATCACATTCATTAAAATTAAAATATAGATATAATAAAAACAATTATGTAGGCATAAATACATATGTACATATATATATATACACAGAAATACATAGATATACATAGATATATCCTGAAAGACTATATAAAGATAAGATTAAAAACTGGTAGCATAAATAAGAACTTAAGTTACTTATTTATATATTCATTTGATATTGACATGTAATTAGACAAATGCTAAGATTCTAAGTTGCATAGCTGATGCCCATACCCAATGGTAAGGAAAGCTGTTTTTTTTTTCTATAAATGCTCAATGCTAGTGCTTCTTAAGTTTTTTGTGTCATGGTAACAGCTGTCAGACTGATCATGGTACGCATTTTCAAAATGTCCTATTTTTGAAAGATATATAATTGAAAGAAAGCTAACTTTTAGGTAGAAGTTATTACAAATAAAGATGTAATTTTGTCCCACCCATGTTCATAGGGACCTCCTCCTCAAATCTAAGAATTCATGAATGTAGGTTAAGATTATGTATTGTAGATCAAAGAATTTTTTGTGATACAAAAAGGGAAAAACTAATAACATTATAAATAATGAGTTAGGGCTCAGCAATACTATTACTAGGTCTGTATGCCAAAGAGATAAAAAGCAGGGGGGAAAGAATCTATAAGCCCAAAAATATTTACAGCAGCTCTTTTTTGTGGTGGCAAAGAAATGGAAACTGAAGGGATGTCCATCATTGGGGAATGTCTGGAAATCATGTGGTAAATGCTTGTAATGGAATACTATTGTGCCATAAGAAATGTCAAAAAGATAATCACAAAAAAACATGGAAAGACTTAAATGAGGTAATTCAAAGTGAAGTGAGCATAATCAGAAGAACACATACACGGTAACAATAATTCATGATGATAAACCATGAATGATTTAAATATTCTCAACAAGACAAGGATCCAGGACAAGTTGATGAGACTCATGACAAAAAAATGGATTCCTACCCCCATAGAAGGAATAGACAAGTCTGAATGCAAATTGAAATATACCATGCTTTACTTCATTTTACCCATGATTTTTTGATAATGTAAGCAATATGTGTCTTCTTTCACAAGATGAGAAACATGGAAATATGTAAATATGTTAATATATGTATTGTCTATATCCTATTTCCTGTCTCTTAGGGAAGGAGAAAGGGTGGCGGGGGGATGGAGAATAACATGAATTTAAATTTTTCAGAAAAAAATTATTAAGAAATTGCATTGATGTATAATCTGAAAAATTACATTTATAAATTAAAACATAACGTATCAAGCTAGACACTAGTTGTTGTTAAGTCATTTCAGCTGTGTCCAACTCTTGGCTACCCTATTAAGGATTTTATTGGCAAAAATAGTGGAGCAGTTTACCATTTCTTTCTCCAGCTCTTTTTATAGATATGGAAACTGAGGCAAACATGGTTTAAGTGACTTGCTCAGAATCCTACAGCTAGTAAATTTCTGAGACTTGAGTTAAACTCAGGAAGATGTTGACTCTAGGCTAGCATTCTATCCACTGAACTATCTAGCTAACTCAACTAAGGTTAGCTTTATATAAAAATTAAACATTAGAGAAGGATTTTAGTGACAGAGGATTTTCTCTGAATTCATAGAAAGGAAGATCACATTCATATAAAAGCACTGATCTAACCACAGTAAAGAAACTAAATTACAAACTGTAATACAGGGAAGTTGAGGACATATCATGTAATCCAGTCAGGAGGTATAAATTACTTACTAGACAGCATCAAAAAAAGGACAGCTTCATAGGATGAAGAAGGCTATGTTATGTATCAGGGCAACTGCCCCTAATGGAACAAAGGAAATAAAAATGAATCTGGAGAACAGTAATCTATTAGAAGCTTTGTGAGGTTAAGAAAGTTTAAATGAAGTCAGAATCTACATCTGCAAAGAAAGAGAAATAAGATTTTTTGAGAAAAGCCACTTGGGGACAATCAAGAGAGAGGTATATAAGGGGAAAAAAGCTGTATTGTGAAATCTCTAGACAAGGGTATGATCCTGTATCTTACTTCTCTTTTTAGCTGCTTCATGGCAGTTGAAGGGGATAGTTTACTATTTCTTACATTTAAGTGTTTAATTTATCTTTATAAATCATGTTAACCACTGGTAACTGCAACTGGAAGCTTTATTTACTGGGAATCATATTGGAATGAAGCAACTAAGGGGAAGAAATGTCCCCAGAGAAAAAATAGACAGAATTGACATTTGAAGTGTTTTGCCAGAAGTGTTGCCCTTGGCTTGGAGCTTAAAGCTTACAAAAAATGTAAACAGACTTACCTATCAGTTGTTACTACTTTCCAGACTGAAAAATACAGGATTTGTACCCAGGAAAAATCTATGAGCAATAAATTTCTAATATATGGCAAATGGAAAAGAGGAGCAAGTAGCACGATGAAATGAGTAAAGAGGCTATACTCAGAGGTTAGTTGACTAATTATGTATCATTCATCTACAAATGGAAGAAATTGCTAAGTTTGCTACTTTTATATTTCCAAAGAATTTGGAAGAAGTTGAAAGTCATTATAGTAATATAATGTCTAAAATTATGTAATTAATTTCTCAAATGAATAGAATATAGGAATCCTCTCTTCATTACTCACCTAGATCATAGGGGGCTACACACTGTGAAGGGTGTAGGTACCTTTTGTGGCCACATTTGGCTCCAACTTTTTCATAATATTCACATAGTCACTCTTTTCATAATTGAATTTGGATGAATATGATTATAGCATTAATTATGAAAGATAAGATAACAGGTTTGGAAACTTAATTAATTCATCAAACCTTAGGTCAGTCTATAATGAATTATCTCCTACTACTATTTTTTTCAAGTACAGGGACCGGATAGAATAATAATTCAAAAATATTTGCAAATGAATTTTTTAAGCTGTTGTGATAGGCCATACTTGGCTGCCTTTGAAGGAGAGGGGGTAGATGTCAGATTTCTAGTAGAGCAACTCCAGTCATGGAATGAGTACCTTTATGGATGAATGATAGATGTAAGGTCTTTAAAATGCAAATTGGCTACATGTAAACGAGCACTAAATATAACATAGGAAACCAATTCTGGGGTCACCATAGCAACTTCCAAAATGTTAAGCAAGAGTTATATGATAAAGTAATTAAAGATAGCTTTCCTTTTGCCCATGTAATTTATTTCAGAGTCGACTCAGTCCCTGGCATGTCTTCAGAAAGTTCTATCAAGTACACCTCCAGTAGATAATTTGAAAGTCTTTCATTTGTGAGAGGCAAATCAGATTAATAATCACAGGAAAGGAAATGTATTGCTTTAATTTAAGTAGAATCAAGGACTAATCTCCATATTAGAAAGGATGTGTGCATGTATTACTTCAGGCAGCTACAACACAAGATGAAGCTGCCTTAGTAATAAAAAGGGAAAATCTTTTATTCACTTGTGGCTTTTCCTTGATGATGAATACGGTTATTATAATTTATATATTTTTGCCAGTGATTAATTGTAGAAAGACTGTTGCATTTATAGTGAAGAGAGTGAGGTTCAAATCTGTCTCTGGAGGGAAAATAAAGCAATGAAATAAACATTGGATTTGAAGTCAATGGAACTGGGTTCAAGAGCCAAGTCTACCATTTCTTATCTGTGTTATTCTGGCAATTTACCCTGGCTTTCTGGGTCTCAGTTCCCTGATTTGTTAAATGAAAGATTTTGATTTCATTACTTCTAAGATACTTTTCCAGCTTTCAATATATAATCCTATGATTCCCTCATGATACATTCCTCAGACTGTCAAAACACAATTGCCTCATAAATTTTAAGAGTAATCAATCACCATACATTTATTAAATTATGATTATATGCTAGTCACTAAACATATAAATACAAAACTGAGATAATTTTTGCCTTCACAGAATTTACATTCTACTAATATAAGATCTATTGCACACTTAAAACAAACAAAAAACCTTTTTGTTTCACCTATCCAGTTTGTGATGATAATGATGTTAGGGGTTTATTATATTCTTCATGACAAATAACTTTGCACATAATCTCATTCTTTCCTCATGATACTCCTTTAATATAAGCCATGCATATATAAATTATTATCCTATTTAACAATGAAGGAATTAAAGTTGAAAGAACTGAAGTAATTTGCCCCAGAATTTTAACTTAGTGCTCAAAACATAGTGCTCTTGACTTTAAATCCTGTGTTTGTTTTTTCCATTATACTTCAGTGGTCTCTTGTTTTGTTAGTTCACACAAAGTTTAAATTTATTGCCTCTCTGCCATATATATCTATCTATATATACATATATATGTATAAATATATATATACACATATATTTGTATGTGTGTACACACTAGTTTTCAATAGATGAAATGTTTCTTTCTTATATAATTGCCCAGTAACTAGTATCATGTATCAACTAAATGACTGATCAAGTATAGATTGTTAATCTATGACCATGAAAGAAAATTATTTCTACTATTTCCACTTAATGTGAGAAATAGACTCTGTGATGTCAATGAACACAATTCAATGACTATCATGTGATGTCATGAAATTATAAATTCATCCAATTCAGTTTAATTTAAAAAATATTCATTATTTAGCTTTTCAGGCAAAAGTGGAAGGGCACATTTGAAATTTAGTGTAGTCCCTTTTTCAAATTTCTTGAAGATATTATTTTTTCCTGAAGTTTTCAGTACCATAAATATTTTCTGGATGGGACATGCTCTTGAAGATACAAAACTTTCCTGACCACATTGTGTGCTTGCTATTTATTACCTTCTACCTTTTCCTGAGTTGACCTAGATCACACCGATCAGAGGATAAGAGAATCTGAGTTGCAAGGAACCCCAGAGGGCATCTACTCTAACCCATTCCTGAATCATTACATCTTTTCTCTACAAAATCTCTGACAAGTTCTCATCCAGTGTCTCACTAAAAGTCTCCTCTGAGGAAATTTATTACTACCCTTTCTGAGATAGCCCATTCAACTTTGAGCCAACTATAATAACTACCAAGTTAATAGTTATAGTAAGCTTAAATGTGATTCCATGAAATTCCTATCCAAAGGCAGCTCTATTATGGGACCATGCAAACAACCAACTGAACTCCCTTAATCTCTCTTATAGAAACTCATCAAATTCTTTAAAAAATGAGCATCTTGTCCAAGTCTTTACTTCTTGCAACTAAATATCCCTAGAAGGCTCAAATTATCTTTATATGTCAGTTTCCAGTTTTTCTTAGAGTTTTTCAGCTTCTAAATATTCTAAAGTCAGGGTCCCCAAACTAAACACAATTCTCCATATATGATCTGATCAGAGTAGAAACCAGCTTAATTACCACTCCTTGTGATCTTAACACTATTTGTCTTTAAATAAATTTTCTGATCATAATATTTTGTTAGCTGCCATGATATATATATATATATATA
>NW_025358444.1:0-7171 GCF_016433145.1 Gracilinanus agilis | reverse complement strand
ACCTTTCAGCTCCTAAATGCTGTTTTATATATATATATATATATATATAAATGATTTGATTATGATTTTCTTTTTCCTTTGGGAAGATGTCTCTTTCTCTCTCTCCTCTCTCTGCCCACAAACATTCACTCAAAAAGATCTCTCACTCCTGAACATTTTTGGTGCCCTCCTGACTTAAACTTCCTCTTTCAAGGGCTTTAACACTCTGTACACTAATTAGTAATGTCTTTCACTTCTAGTCCATGAATTTGAGGCTTATAGTTTTGTCACTCAGAGCCAGATTGTATAGTTCATAAAGTCTCTTATTTCCAATGTATTTGTTCCATCAGGGAAAATTGCATATTTTGCTGACTGTTTTCTTGGCCCCTATTTTATATAGCTTCAAATGTGTCAGAGATGATTAGCATTTCATTTTTCTCCTCTGTCACACTTGACTTTCAATTAAGCAGTTCACAGGACTTTTTATTTTAGTTTTTGTTTTGATTACCACAGCAGAGAGATGACCACCCATTTGATCTGTCTGGTACCAAGAAAGAATTGAAGTAGTGGGGGAAAGGAACCTCACTTTCATTAGTAACCTACTGAGGATGCCCCACATGGACTACCTGGCACCTCAGGTTAGCCACAAATTTTTGGAGCTGCCTGGAAGTCAAAGTTGCTCTATTAAGAATTTTTCCCTCTCTGTGCCAGTCCCTCAGACAAGTTGTATAAAAGAAACCAGGTTCATTTCAACAGGTATTCATTAAGTCCCTACTAAGCATGGCATTATATAGGGGAGTGAAGTGATCAGGTTGATACCATGTCTGTGATCCTCCATGATTGGGAGGGTGCTGTTTGCCCCCTCCAGTAAGAGGAAGAAGCAAGAGAGTGATGGATGGAAAGAGAGATGATGAGTTCTGTTTTGGACTTGTTGAGTTTGAGATACCTCCTCTATTTTTTTTGATACTGTTGTTTTAAAAAACCTAACTCTCTAGCAAATAATTTGTCTATTACTGCAAAGAATAGTATTGAAAGAATGTGAGCAAAATTGACAAGGGGGGTCAGTAAAAAATGTTTCCCCAATGGCTGCTGTTTGAGAATCAAGTCAATGAGAGATTATTTGCTATTATGAATAATTATCCAGAGTTCATAGAGATTCACATCATGCTATGGATCTTTTTCTTCTTTTTAAACTAGAAGAGATAGAGTGAACCTTACAAGGAAATAAACCAAAAAGCAACATGGTAGAAAATGGGGTAGGTTAATACCATTTTTGCCCAAGGATACTGTGATGCTAAAGCAACTAAGACTGCTGTGGCCATTGCCAGGCTTGCTTGGCAAATATACACTTTATAGTGGCCCCTTGTAAAAGAGGTCAAGGAACAGGAGATGGATCTCAAGAGAAATCTTAGGATTCAGAATCCTGTGAGTTGTGCAATTTTGATGGATCCTAAAGTCTAACATATGATCTTCCTGGTGAAAATTTGAAGGAATGTTTATACTCAAAAAAGTTGATGAAATAAAGGAAACAGGAGGCCAGAATTTTGAATGAATTGCCGCATGATATTTAGCATGTTTGTTACCATGGAAAATAAAGAGAAAATGGGAAAAAGCTGAAGATTTCTTTTCTAAGTGGTAATCTGTCTGGAAACTTAAACAGCCACAATTTATTTCCTCTCCTCCAAAGAACAACTATTTTGCAGTGAATAGCTAGTACTTTTGTTAATCACAAAACAGAAAAAAAATCATAAAAAGATGAAAAATTTGGAAATTGTTTCTGCTCATTTTCTTTTTAATATCCAAAGTAGGTATTAGCTGTGATTTTTAAAATAATACAACCACCTCACTCCTTTAATGACTTGCATTCTTTGCAAATTAATATCAGGCACCTTTTAAATATAAGCGTACAATGTTGCTACAAATTACCAGGTTTAATTTTCCCATGACTGAAATATTACTTGGTAGTAAGATTCAGAACCATTTTCTCAGATGATGCATGAACCGTTAAGGCTGGTATGGAATCTAAGGTTGTTTTCTCTAACTCTCTTGTATCTATAAAGCTGCCATTGCCTATGTGTAGACCATGGGCATAAAGTCTTAAAAATGAAAGTGTCTTTTTGTAAATGATACCAGATTCTCCTGATGCCACTAAAGAGGTATCCTGAAAAAAAGCCAAGACTGTTGTGGGCAGATTTGGCAGAAGCTGCAGGTGGTGCAGTGGATAGATCCCTGTTCCTGGAGTCAGGAAGACTTGAGTTCAAATGTGACCTCATGAATTTACTAACTGTATAACCTGAGGCAAGTCATTTAATCTCAACTTGCTCAATATGAGGATAATAATGATGGACCTGCATCCCTATCAGGATCAAATAAAAAAAATGTAAAGTACTTAGCATAATACTTGATGTACAGTAGATGCTATATAAATGTCAACTGTTAGTATTATTTCTCAGAGCAACAAGCTTCCTGTTGAAGACAAAATCCCACTGAGTCACTGAATAATATCAAAGGTTATACGTGGTTGAGGGATTATTATGAAGTAGTTGTTAGCAGGGATATTATGAAACAAGGGTATACAGAAGCATTTTGCCTTTCTTCCCTCAAGATATGTACCTCCCTTTTGCATTTTTAAATTACCAAGACCATTGAGAGATCTACTCAGGTAACCTCAAGCAAAATCTTTTTTTTTTCCCTTTGAGATTCCAAAATGAACATTTCATTTATTTATTTATTTGTTTGTTTTTAGGATCTTTTCCATGGTTATATGATTCATGATTTTTCCCACTCTTCTCTCCCCCCTCTAAGAGCTGGCAATTCCACTGAATTATACATGTATCATCGTTCAAAATCTATTTCCATGTTATTCATATCTGCAGCAGAGTGATCATTTGACACCAAAACCCTAATCATATCCCCATTGTACTACGTAATCGATCAAATGTGTTTCTTCTGCATTTTTGCTGCCACAGTTCTTTCTCTGGGTGTAGGTAGGGTTATTTCTCATAAATTCCTCTGGATTGTCCTGGGTCATTGCATTGCTGCTAGTAGAGAAATTTATTACATTCAATTGTGCCATAGTGTTTCCATCTCTGTGTACAACGTTCTCCTGATTCTGCTCCTTTCACTCTGCATCAATTCCTAGAAGTTGTTCCAGTTCATATAGAAATCCTCCAGTTCATCCTTCCTTTCATCACAATAGTATTCCATCACCATTCAGATACCACAATTTGATCAGCCTTTTCCCAATTGATGGACACCCCCTCATTTTCCAATGATTTGCCATCACAAAGACTGTGGCTATAAATCATTTTGTAAAAGTATTTTTCCCTAATACCTCTTTGGAGTACAGACCCAGCAGTGGTATGACTGGATCAAGGGGAAAGCATTCTTTTAAAGCACTTTGTGCAAAATTCCAAATTATCCTCCAGAATGGTTGGACCAAGTCAGAACTTCACCAGCAGTGTATTAGTGTCCCAATTTTGTCACATCCCCTGCATCATTTATCACTTTCCTTTTGCTGCCATATCAGCCAGTCTGCTAGGTATGAGGTGATACCTCAGAGTTGTTTTAATTTTCATTTCTTTAATCAAGAGGGATTTAGAACACTTTTTCATGTGCTTATCGATAGTTTTGATTTCTTCCTGTGAAAACTGCCTCTTCATGTCCCTTGACCATTTGTCAATTGGGGAATGGCTTGATTTTTTTTTTTTTTTTTTGTAAATTTGACTTAGTTGCTTATGTATTGGGAAATTAAGCTTTTGTCAGAGAGTTTTGTTATAAAAATGATTTCCCAGTTTGTTGAATTTTCTTCTAATTTTGGTTGCATTGGTTTTGTTGCACAAAACCTTTTTAATTTGATATACTTAAAGATATTCATTTTATATTTTTCAGTGTTCTTGCTTGGTCTTAAATTCCTTCCTTTCCCACAGATCTGAACATGAACACTATTTTTCTTTCTTTTTTTTTTTAAACCCTTAGCTTCTGTGTATTGGCTTCTTGGTGTAAGAATGGTAAGGGTGGGCAATGGGGGTCAAGTGACTTGCCCAGGGTCACACAGCTGGGAAGTGTCTGAGGCCAGGTTTGAACCTAGGACCTCCTGACTCTAGGCCTGGTTCTCAATCCACTGAGCTACCCAGCTGCCCCCCCCCCCCCCCCCCGCCATGAACACTATTCTATGTTCACCTAAGTTATCTTTGATTTCACTTTTTTATTTAATTCATTTACCCCTTTTGAATTTATCTTGGTATAGGTTGTAAAATGTCGATCTAAACCTAATTTTCCCATACTATTTTCCAATTTTCCAAGCAGTTTTTGTTAAATAGTGAGTTCTTTTCCAAAAAGCTGGGGTCTTTGGGTTTATCAAACACTAACTTGCTGAGGTCATTTACCTCTAGTCTATTCCGTCGACCCACCCTTCTGTCTCTTAGCAAGTACCATATTTTTTTCATGACCACTGTTTTATAGTACCGTTTAAGATCTGGCTCTGCTAGGTCCCCATCCTTCCCATTTAAAAAAAATTATTTCCATTGATATTCTCGATCTTTTGTTCATCCAGATGGTCTTTGTTATAATTTTTTCTAATTCTATTAAAAAGTTTTTTGGTAGTTTTATAGGTATTGTATTGAATAAGTAGGTTAATTTGGGTAGGATTGTCATTTTTTATGTTATATCATCCTACCCATGAGCAATTAATGTGTTTCCATTTGTTTAGATCTAGTTTTAATTGTGTGAAAGGTGTTTTGTAGTTGTGTTCATATAATTCCTGTGTTTGTCTTGGTAGATATATTTCTAAATATTTCATATTGTCTAGTGATTTTAAATGAAGTTTCTCTTTCTAACTTCTGCTGCTAGGTTTTATTGGAAATATACAGAAATGCTGATGATTGCTATGGGTTTATCTTGTACCCTGCAACTTTACTAAAGTTGCTAGTTATTTCCAGTAGCCTTTTAGTTGATTTTCTGGGATTCTTTAAGTATACCATCATATCATCTGCAGAGAGTGATAGTTTAGTTTCCTCATTGCTTTCTTTAATCCCTTGAATTTCTTTTTTTTCTCTAATTACTACTGTTAATGTTTCTAGTACAATATCAAATAATAGAGGTGATACTGGGCATCCTTGCTTCACTCCTGATCTTATTTGGAAGGTTTCTAACTTGTCTCCATTGCAGATGATACTTGCTGATGGTTGCCACAAACAAAATCTTAAAAATTTAGAAATAATCTGTTTAGATGATCTTTTCAAAACTACAATTAAGATAAAATTGTTCAGACTTCAAAAGTTGGTTGTTTTTCTTTTAGTGAAAGAACCTCTGTAGTTACTCTTGATGCCTCCTTGAAACAGAAAGAAATGTTTAACTGAAATCATTTAGGGGATTGAATAACAACTTTTGCAAGCTGTGATGATAATAAAAAGATCTAAGAAAAAGAATATGTAAAACACAATTTTCTATATGGAAAGAATTTGGGAATTCCAGACCAGCTGTGCCCTAGTACTTAAACTAATCTGTATTATAAATCACGTTCTTGGGAATATTTTTAAAAATTCCTTTAGTACCATTAGGTTGTCCTTAGGAGCCACTTGTACATTCTGCCATTGATGCCATAAAGGCCTGAAAGAACTGAGCACGAAAGCTTTTCATACAATTGAAGAGCATTAAAAGAAGTATCCTATACTGTAGTAGGAAAGAAGGCTATGACTGAGCCTTTGCCAGGGAGTGAATTTGAGCCTCATATCAGAATCTTACTCTACCAGAAGAATTTGTTAAGCTTCCTTGTTCTCCCTCCTTAGCTTCCCCATCTGACACTACTCCAGCTGACACAATTTCAATAAAATGAATAAAATTCAGTAAAATTGGCCTACTTGTTCCCTATACGTGATATCCCACACCCACTTTGGTGCTTTTACAATGACTATGTCCTATATCTTCAGTGTTCCATCTTCACAAATTTGTCCTTTAGAGAACCCTATCATCATCCTAGTCTGGGGTAAGTGGTAAGTAAGCCTATAAAGTTACTCTTGTTGCATAGTTAAGATGTCTCTGTGGCTTAAGCCTCCTGCTAAAAAATAAGTTCCTTGAGAGCAGGGAATTTTTTGGTCTATTTGTTTTGGTTTGGGACTTTACAGGGAAGAGCCAAAATGGTAGAGCAAGGCAGAGCACCTCAAGGTCACCATCAGAATCCCCTCCAATCAATATTAAAAAAAATACCACAAAATGAATACAGGAGTGAAAGAACCAACAAGAGGACAGACAGAAGCAACTTTCAAGAAAAGAAAGACTTAAAAGGTAGGCAGAGAATACCTGGGACATTGGAGTGAAAGGGGAGCAAAGTCAGCGTCTATAGCAAAGAGTGAAGAGCAAGTCAAGAGCAAATCACACACTCCCTCCCCACATCTGCTGTTCCTGGGTTGGAACTTAACCCCAAGCCAACATTCAGACCCTGAGACCCAGCCTAGGCAAATAGAGGTCTAAACCAACCCACACCTCTTAAGGCTTCAAACCTGTGGTGAAATCCAGAATCCCAGCCCAGGGCAGACTGCATTGAAGTGGGCTGATCTGTGTGGGCTCAGAGAAAGTCAGGAGTCCCAGTCTGAGCCTGTAGTGAAGACATAGACCCCAACCTGGGGTAGTTGGTTGACCCAAAGGGGTCTAGATCTTTTTGTCAGGGATCAGGTTGGAGCTCCAGGACAGGGAAATCAACTGTGTACCTGACTGGATCAAGTACACAGTAAGACAAAAATCTTATGCCTAAGCTTGTGGCAAGTCTTTAAACTATCAGCATCTTAAACTATCAGCAGTTGGAAGAGAGCCTTAGAGCTCTCAGCCCTCAGGCCATTATACCACCTCGGAAGAATTAAAACTTGCAGAAACCCCAAAAATAAACTAAGGGCAGCATAGAAAGGACTGAAGTGACTAATCTCCCTAGCTACAAAAAGGTAGGAAAAATGAGCAAACAACAAAAAAGGTGCTTAACTCTAAAGACTTTTTATGGAAACAAAGAGCAAGGCACGGACACAGAAGGGGATAGTGAAAGCAAAGCAAACATATGCAAAGTCCAAAAGAAAAATATGGATTGAACACGGATTCTGGAAAAGCTCAAAAAAAGAATTTAAAAACCAGTTAAGAGAGGCAGAGGAAAAGTGGGGAAGCGAAAAGAAAATGTTTACAAGAAGAAATGGCCCAACTGAAAAAA
>NW_025358443.1:0-1337 GCF_016433145.1 Gracilinanus agilis | reverse complement strand
ATATATATATGTATATATATATATATATATCATTGGTCATAAGATATAAGCAAACAAGCCATCAAGCAATTTTTCACAATCATATGGAAGAATGCCACAATTCAATAATATTAAACAAAATACAAAACAGTCCAAATCAGTCATATCACATCCACCAAATTGGCAAAGATGACAAAAGATAAGATTAATCAATTTTGATGGGTAATGGAAAGAAAGCAAGCTCATGCATTGCTAGTGGAGCTATACATTTTACAACCATTCTAGAAAGCAATTTGGAATTATGTAATTAATGTGGCTGAAATTTTCATATTGATTGCCTCAAAGTTTCCATGGGTAAACATATGAATCAAGTAAGTCACTGACAAAAAGGAATGACTCATATTCACTAAAATATTTTTAGTAGTACTAATGGTAGCAAATAACTGAAAATAAAATATATACATATTGATGGGGAAATGGCCAAACAAATTGTGATACACAAATGTAAAATTAATGTTACCTTGCCACAAGAAATAATGAAAATGAAAAGATCAAAAAGACATTAACTGATGCAAAAAGCAGTAAGAATAACCCAGACAACAATATACAAAATGAGTATAGCAATTTGAGTGGAAAAAATAACTATCATAAAACAATCATAAAGGAAATAATAATTTAATAATGCAAATTAAAGCAACTCTGCAGTCCCATATCACAGACCTCAAATTGACAGAGATGACAAAAAGAGAAAAAACAGAATAACTGTGGGAAAACAGACACAATAATGCATTGTTTTGGAGTTATGAATTGCTATGTGCACAGTCATTAAACGGAGCATGTTATTTGACCCATTGATACCATGACTAGGGATATAATTCCAAAGAGGTTGAAAAAAATTTTTTTAAATTATTATAGCAGCTCTTTTTATAGTAGATTCAAACTGAAAAATAAGGGGCTATCCAGTTATAGAAAGATGGCTAAACACATATGGTACTTTAATGTAATGAAACATTGTGTCACTAAATTACTTGTGAATTAATATTTTGCATTAGGTTATATAACTATTGGGCATTTATTTTGCCATGTTGTATGATTTTTTGGGAAAAAAGCCCATTTCTTTTAAATTTTCACAGCAGTTTTGTTGAAGAGTGAGCCCTTTCCCTAGTAGATGGGATTACTAATTTTATCAAAACCTGTAATAATTTCCTTCTGCATATTGTGTATCTACTCTGTTCCATTGATCAAATTTGCTCTATTCCTTAATTGATTCATGTAGTTTTTTTGTTACTTTCTTTTTTTTTAACATTTATTAATAATCATTTTTAATATGGTTACATGATTCATGCTCCTACTTTCCC
>NW_025358442.1:0-3594 GCF_016433145.1 Gracilinanus agilis | reverse complement strand
ATATATATATATATATACAGATATGTATATATAATTTTAAAACCCTCTCAAATAGTATAGAGTTCTGGTTTGCTACACTAAAACTCTCCTCCAGAATGTGGTGTACTTGAGACCTCATCTAATTTCATTCTAGACCTAGGCCAGCGAGTCAATGCTAATCTTCCTGATTATATTTAAAAATTAGTGTGGATATTTATGTACATAATAAAACCATGCTTAACCTGACTAACTTGAACAAATTCTCCAGCTGCACTTCATATTGAGGAAAATAACAAGAAAAGAAACTGAAATAACAAGAAAAGAAATCAATAATATTGTTTTAAAATTGTTTAATATTGAGTATGATTTAAGATTACGTACAAATGTCACTTAATGCCTTTTTTTACTATTTTAATACTACTTATACCATGAGATTTGATGTTCTGATTGATAACCCTCAGACAACAGAAAATTCTGAATCATAAAAGATTGAATTGTGCATTTTATTTTTTTGAATCCTTACCATCTATCTTAGAGTCAATAGCTGTGTATTGATTGGTTCCAAGGCAGAAGATTAGTAAGGGGTAGGCAACTGGAGTTAAGTGTCTTGAGCAGGTTCAAACACCTAGGAAGTGTCTAGGGTCAGATTTGAACCCCGCTCCCCTGTCTTTAGGTCTGTCTTTCAATTCACTGAGTCAACTAGCGGCCCCCTAAACTGTGAATTTTAGAAATATTATTTTTAGAAATGATGAAATTTAAAAGTTTTCAATTAATTCTAAGTCAAAAGAAATTTAGTTCATTCTGAGTTTAGGTTAAATGAGAATATCTTGCCTGGCTACATCATCAAAACCGGAAATTTGTAGGTGGAAAAAGGGGAAGGGAGTAGTTGGGGCAAGTCCTAAAATTCCCTGACCCAACAAAATTAGCCCCTGAAAAATGGAAAGGGAGTGGAAGAAATTGCAAGAGTCATGCAATAAAATACGCAATTGTAATAATAATGAAATACTTAATTGCACTTAATACAAATTGGGAAATATTTCTATTTATATATCCAAAATTTGGGAAAGTTAAAACGACAGAATTGAATCTCTCCATATTTAATAGGTCTAATTCAGGTTGGTACCTTGTTAGTTTAGGTCCAAAACTGGATCAAAATGAAATACTTATAATCCATCTTGACAATTATCAAAAGGTTTACTTAACCATTGCAGGGGAAGAATATTGAGAGCAAGGAAGGGATGTCTATCTGGATAAAACATTGATTCAGTTGATCATATATCATATCATTCTTGTTCTATACTACTGATCTAAAGCTTCAGCCCTAGCCCCTCCTGTACTTCCTGTGACCATAAAGTTATAACCAAACATTAGTCCCCTAATCCAATCAAATCTCATGATACTTTTAAGGAAAAACCAGCCTAACATATATAGATGTAATTAGAATATTTTTCCAACTAAACCTTGCAAAAATTCAAATAACAATAAAAAACCAATAAAAATTTTTTTTAAAAAAAGAAGGAAGGAAGGAAGGTAAGAAGGAAGGAAGGAAGATGAAATTCTGTCACTTGGATAGAAATAGCCTTAGTTCTCTTTGGTAAACTAGAGCAAGTCATCTAAGAAATGTCTTTAGTATAGACAGCATTTTGCCAGTTACTTAAAAAAAAAACACCACCTTCCTTGTATAGTGTTAAAATGCTCTTCCATACCATTTAGTAATTTTTCCCATTTGAAAATATTATAATGGCCTTTATCCAGGAGAGGTACACGAATGTGGTTATAGAATACTTTTTATACAGATATAGTCAGATCTGAATAGGTGAAGTATTTATTGTTCATGGATAGGCAGAGCCAATGTAGTTGAAATGACTATCATACTGGGCTGATCTGCTTATTCAATGGCATCCCAATTAAATTACAAAAAGATTAATTTTTGAGTTAAAATAATATCAAAATTCATTTGAAATAGTAGGAGGTCAAGAATATCAAAGGTATTGATGCAGGATGGGAATGTAAGGGAAGGAGGTCTAGCAGTACTAAATTTTAAATTGTACTATAAAGCAGTATTTATATAGGCTTCCTGGTACTATCTAAGAAGTAGAGGGATGGACCAGTGGAGCAGAGTAGAGATATAACAAAAGGAAGTAAAAAATTATAGTAATCTGGTATTTGACAAAACCATAGATCTAGGATTTGAGAATAAAAATCATTGCTTGGTTAAAATTCCTGGGATAAATAGAAGTTTAGCAGACACTGGGTATGGACCAATATTTTACACCATTCACTGAGATGGGATCAGAATGGATACATGATCTAGACATAAAAGGAGATACCATAGGTAAATTGGAAGAATGGATATCACATTATCCATCAGAATTATGAATATGAGAGGAATTTGAGTCAAGAAGAGATAAGAGAGCATTGCAAAATGCAAAATGTATAATTTTGAATACATTGGATTAAAAAGGATTTGTACAAATAAATTAATGCTGCCAAGATTAGAAGGAAAGTGAAAAATTGGGGAAAAATTATTTAGACAACCCATCAGTTAGAGCTCTCATGTCTGAAATATATAATGAACCTTGTCAAATTCATAAGAATAAGAGCTATCCCCCAATTCAAAATGGGCTAAAAATATGAACAATTTTCAGATGAAGAAATCAAAGCCATATTTAGATAAATGGAAAAATTCTCCAAAATACTACTGTTTAGAGAAATGTAATCCAAAACAACTCTGACATATCATATCACACCCACCAGACTGGCTAAAATGACAAAAGGGCAAAGTGGAGAGATTGTGGAAAAACGGGGACACTAATACACTGTTGATGGAGTTGTGAACTGATCCAACTTTTTTGGAAAGCAATTTAGAATTATACCCAGAGAGTTGTAAAATTGGGCACACCTTTAACCCCAGCAATATCATTAGAAGGATCTGTTTCCCAAGAAAATCAGGAGGAAAAGAACCCATATGTTCCAAAAATATTTATAGCAGCTCTCTTTGAGGTGGCAAAGAATTAGAAACTGAGGGGATGCCTACAAATTTGGGAATGGCTAAACAAATTGTGATATATGATTGTGATGGAATACCACTATGCCATAAGAAATTATGAACAGACTTATTTCTTTAAAAACTAGAAAGAATTATATGAGATAATGAACAGTGAAATGAGTAGAACCATGTTACCATTATATGCAGCCATAGTACTATCTCTGGAAAAATAAATTGAGAATGTTATCTCCAGAAAGTGAACAGAAAGATAAAACATGAAAGACTCAATTTATATAACATGTTGGCCTCCCTGACAATATCCTATGTGATTTGGGGGTGGTGTAATGGAGAATTATTAAGAATGTAATCTAAATGGTTTTATGGGTTCACACTGGGTTGAAGGAGAGACAGGAATGTCTGATGGTCTGGACCAAACAGGATAGGAAGACCAGGGTTACTGCCAAGCTGTTAACTGTCACAATAATGGCAGTTTGGCCAACAGTCACTTAGCTCACCTAGGTTAGGGCCTAAGTAACCAGCAGGCAACAGGCAAAAGTTGTAACAGTTTTAATTGAATAAACAAATAAACAAGGATGGGTATTAGGGATTCTACTTTTAACAACTAA
>NW_025358441.1:0-2463 GCF_016433145.1 Gracilinanus agilis | reverse complement strand
CTCTCTCTCTCTCTCTTATATATATATATATAAGATATATATATAAGAGAGAGAGAGAGATAGATATAGATATAGATATAGATAGATAGATATAGATATAGATATAGATATAGATATAGATATAGATATAGATACATAGATACATAGATACATAGATACATATAGATATTTCCTTCTGTTTTAGAATTGATTCTAAGTATCAGTTCTTGGGTAGAAGAGTTCTAAAGCTAGGCAATTGGAATTAAGTGACTTACTCAGGGTCACACAGCTAGCACATATCTGAAGTCACATTTGAACCCAGGACTTCCTGTCTCCAGGCCTGGCACTCTAGCTGCTGAGATATCTGGTTGCCCTTCTCATCACTTTCATATAAACTAGCTCTTATGAATGTCCTTCTTCCTCACTTCTGCTTCTTAGAATTCCATTAGCCCCTACACAAGACCACACCAGATCAGTCTGGCAACTACACCCCTTCTCCCAGCCCAAATCACCTCATTATTATTCTGCATATGCCCCTCTCTCCACTAGACATCTCGAGGTCACTTTTCTCTTCATATCCCTACTGTTTGGCCCACTCTCAGCCACACACTAGGTGTTTAATAAAGGCTTATTGGTTGATGATTGATTAATTGCCTACCTCACAGGGCTGTCAGGAGACTCAAATGAGATGATGTACATAAACCTTAAAACACTATCAAAATGTCAGCAATTATTATAATAGATGATTTTGTAGGAGGGGGAATTTGACTGCAGCTTTCTCTCCTTGTCTCTGGTAGAAGTGAAGAGGCCCAGACTGTACTATTTTAGCAATTAGTTAATTGGTTAATAAGCACCTGTTGCACATTTAGTGTTCACAGGGAACTATCCATCCTTACACTCATTCAACAAACATTTGCTGGGCTGTGGTTTAGACCCTGTCTGTAGTGGAAAGAATTCTGGGCAAGGATTGGAAAGATCTGAGTTCTAGTCCCAGCTTGATCAATTACTGTGTGGCCTTCCATAGGGGAAAGGAAAGGAAAAGGGAGGAAGGGGAGGAAAGGAGAATTTATACAGCAATGTGCCAGGCACTAAACCTTACAGCAATCCATCTATAATCATGCCCATTTTAGAGATGTGAGTGAGGCAAACAGAAAGTCACACAGCTAGTGCTTATCACACAGTTTCTCTGTGTCTCAGGCTGCATTTGAACTCAGCTTCAGTAGCAACCAGCTGCTTCAGTCTTCCATAGGTCAGATGATCTTTTTTCTTCCTCCAAATAAAGTGGTTTTAATCAAGTTAGTTCTATCTCTCTTATGAGGTTTGGAGAGGATCAAATGTAATTCAACTGTTCCACCTTGGATGTTGCTATCAGTTCTTGTGAAGAGTCACTAAATAATGACATTAAAGAAGAGGTATTAACATCTGCTTTTTTGCTGTACCCTAAGGGCCATGAGACCTTTCCATCTCACTTGCATCTGCAACCTTTCCTCTGTGTTGTCTCTCACATTAAATTGTGAGTTTCTTGAGAGAAGGGATTGTGCTAGTAACCTTGGCACATATTTATTATAGGTAAATACTCTTTGCCTATATTAAGCACTTAATAAATGCTTTTTTCATTCATTAGTTCATTCAGCATTGAATTCTGCTTTCTCCTCCCTGTTAGATGGAGCAAAATGGAATTCTTACCAGGCTCTGCCTGTCTCCTCCATGGAGATGTGGAAAGAGGTCAGGGAAGAGAGTTTAGGGTGTTATCTTTTTTTCAGTACTCTTTTCTTTAGTTCCTTTGTCCCAGGCACTGTACTTGAATTTAGGAATACAAAGATCAATAATAAAGCTGTCCTTGACTTCAAAAAACATATTTTCTCCTAGCAGGGAGCCACATGTATGCAGAAAGTAAAAACCAGGCAAATACAGGAAATACATATAAAATAGATACTGGTACAGATTGTGTGTGTGGTATCATGGGAAAAATACTCGGAGTCAGAAGACCTGAATTCAAGTCTTAATTGTCCTTAGAAACCTTTGTGACCTCTGGCAAGTTAGCTAAGTGGCATTAAGTGTTGTTTTTTATATCTATCTCCTCTACCATAGATAGGCTGTCAGCTGAAACCTCCTGCTGCCTTCAGGATGCCAGCATCCCCAACATCCAATTCCTGTTTCCAATCTGCTTTGGCTTTGGAAGCCAGATGGCTCAGCATGTACAAAATGTGCCTAAAAGAAGACGAAATAGGCATTGATCTCAAGGGGCAACTAGATGGCATAGGGGATAGAGATCTGGGCAGAGAATCAAGAAGATTCATCTTCCTGAGTTCAAATCTGGCCTCAAACATTTACTAGCTGTATGACACTGAGCACGTCATTTAACCCCGTTTGCTTCAGTTTTCTCATCAGTAAAATGGGCTGGAAAAAGAAATGGCAAACCATTCTAGCATCTTTGACAAGAAAATCCCAAGTGGGATCGACAAGGGTCAGACACTACTGAAA
>NW_025358440.1:0-2844 GCF_016433145.1 Gracilinanus agilis | reverse complement strand
GTAAAAAGAAACTATGTCAAACTAGCTTGCTCCTTGCACAATAAAATGTTTGGGGTAGAGGTAGATTAACTGCTCAAGGAACACCTTCTAGATGAAACCTTTCCTCATCTCCCTCCCTCACCCCAGTGCTCTCCCCTTCCCTCTAAATTTACCTGGTCTTTGTTTGCACATACTAATATATTACTTCCAATAAACTGTAAGCTCTTCAAGGATAGGGACTATTTTATTGCAGCCTTTGTAGCCTAGTACAATGTATTTACTAAATATTCACTGATTGAAAGGAAGGGAACAAACATTTATTACACACCTACTATTCCGTAAACACTTTATAAATATTATCTCAGTTAGTCCTCATAAATGAGATCCTGGGAGGTAAGTGCTATTATTATCTCCATTTTAGAATTGAGAAATTGAGGCAGACAGAGGTTAAATGACTTGTCCGAGGTTTCATAGTTAGTAAATGTCTGGAGTTGAACTCAGATCTTCACTTAAGGCCTAGTGTTCTATCCATTAAGACTCCTAGCTGCTTTGATAGATGATTGCTTGATTGCAGTTCTCTCCTCTTTGGAGCCCCTGTCTTTAGTGTCTCTCCCTCTCATTCCCCAGTCCTTTGCTTTGTATTCCTCAAAGACCTGTCTTGGTTTCTGCTAGCCTGTGGATCTAGGTTAAAACTGTAGCCTGGCTCTCACAGTGAGTTAGCTATTGGGCAGCCTCTGCTTTCCTGGCTCACCCATCTCCCTTCCATTGTCCCCTTTACATTCCTTCTGATCTCCTGCCTCTCCAAACAAAGGGTTTCTCTCTGCACCTTTCCTTGCAGCCATTCTCATGATACAGAGATTCCAAGTCATGCCAGTAATTAACAGAGCAGTAACTAGGGCAGGGCGAGCAGGGCTTTGTCCCTACAGCAGGGAATTTGTTCCACAACAGGAAATTTAAAGAGCCCAGAATAGGAATTGTATTCTGAAGAAGAAGGTTGCTGGCTGAAAGAGGAGATGATGCAATAGGGAGAAGGGAGAAGGGAGAAGGAACAGATTCCTGGGAGTCCAGTAAGATCAAGGCTAGTCAGTGCTGATCAGCTGATTGAAGGGACCTTGACAGATGACCAAGCTGGGAAGGTGGGAAATGCCAGGCTTGGGCTGGTCAGAGAGGGATCCTTGTCCCTAGTACTAAGACTAAACAAACTAAGAATACTGGTAGGGTGGGGTGATCAGCTAGGTGGCTCAGTGGATAGAGAGCTGGCCTGGAGCTGGGAGATCCTGGGTTCAAATCTGACCTCAGATACTTTCTAGCTATGTGATCTTGGGCAAGTCACTTAACCCCTATTGCCTAGCCTTTACAGTTCCTCTGCCTTAAGATGGAAGGTAAGGTTTTCTGTTTTTTTTTTTTTGTTTTTTTTTTTTGTTTTGTTTTGTTTTTTTTTAAAGACTATTGAGACCCAGTGGAGAAAGATACCTTAACTGGTGGAGCTGGTCCCCCTGCTCCCTTTGGGTGGTGGCCCAAGGGCTGCCTCTTAGTAATCTGGGAAAAGGGGGCATCTCAGGAGCCAGGGACAGGCTGAGAAGGGCACAACTTTCACGTGTCTATGAGCAGCCTGTCAAGGGACCCCTTAGGGGGAAGGAAAGAGAAGGAGAAGGAGGAAGAGGACAGTGGAAAGGAGAAGAACATCTTGGCTCCTCAGGGAAGACCTAGATACATTCCTGCCTCCTCCCTAATGGTTGAGGACCTGGTCTTTCAGAAATGTAGTACTAGGGATCACAGAAGAGAAATTGGATGCTTGATGACATCAGATTCAAAAGCTTTTGCAAAACAAAACCAATGCAGCTAAAAATGAGAAGGGAAACAGTTATCTTAGGGGGTAAAAGGGCTTTGTGGCAAGTTTCTCTGATGAGGGTCTTATTTCCAAATATATAAGGAAATGATTCAATTTTATAAGAAGGAACCATTCCCCAAATGATAAATGTTCAAAGGATATGAATATCAAGGAAAAAAAAACACATCAAGGGAAGAAATTGTAAACTGTCAACAACTGTATAAAAAAGTGTCTAATTATTCAGAATTAGAGAAATGCAAATGAAAGCAACTGAGGTTTCACCTCACTCCCTTGAGATTGACAAAGATGACAAATATTGACGGGCCTGTGGGAAAACAGGCACATGAATACACTGGTGGAGCTTCGGGTTGGTTTAGCCATTTTGAAAAGCAGTTTGGAACTATGCCCCCAACATGGTTAACTTGTGCATGCCCTTTGACGCAAGGATATCTCTACTAGGTATATATGCTCCAGAAAGGTCAAGGAAAGTGGAGAACGACCCATACGCACAAAAATATTTACAGAGGTTATTTTTTTGTGGTGGCAAAGAACTTGAAAGTTAGAGTGGGGAATGGCTGAACAGGTTATGGGATAAATGCATTGGAACACTATTATTATTCTATAGGGAAATGATGAAGGGGATGGTTTCAGGGAACTTTGGGAAAACTAGTGTGCCAAGTGAAGGGAGTACAAACATGGGGAACAATTTATGCAACGATACAAAGAATGTAGGGAGAAACAACTTGGAAAAACTTAAAAATCCACATCAATGACTAAAATCCTACCCACCTCTTAACTCAGAAGTGATATTTAGTTTGCAGAATGACAGATACATTTTTGGACATAGCTAACATAGAAATTTGTTTTACTTGACTATCCACATTTGTACAAGAATTTTCTTTCTTTTTCTTTCTCTTTTCTTTTTTTCCTTCTCTTTCTCTCTTTCTTCCTTCTGTTCTCTCTTTCTTTCTCTTTCTGCCTTTCCCTCTTTCTTTCTCTTTCTCCCTTCCCTCCTTCCTTCCTTCCTTCTTTTC
>NW_025358439.1:0-2488 GCF_016433145.1 Gracilinanus agilis | reverse complement strand
TCTACATTCCCCAATCATGTCTGCATCAAATTCATGTGTTCAAGCAGATGTTTTTCTTCTGTGTTTCTTCTCCTGCAGTTCTTCCTCTGAATGTGGGTAGTGTTCTTTTCCATAAATCCTTCAGAATTATCCTGGGTCATTGCATTGCTGGTAGTAAAGAAGTCCATTACATTCAATTTTACCACAGTGTAACAGTCTCTGTGTACAATATTCTTCTAGCTCTGCTCCTTTCACTCTGCATCAATTCTTGGAGTTCTTTCCAGTTCACATGGAATTATTGTATTATGCAATTTTGCTAAAATTGTTGATTATTTATACTAGCTTTTTAGTGGATTCTCTAGGATTTTTTAAGTAGATCA
Organism: Gracilinanus agilis; assembly: GCF_016433145.1. Lineage (NCBI taxonomy): Eukaryota > Metazoa > Chordata > Mammalia > Didelphimorphia > Didelphidae > Gracilinanus > Gracilinanus agilis. Next base: position 2,129 of record NW_025358439.1, on the reverse strand, counting down.
TCATATCATCTGCAAAGAGTGATAGCTTAGTCTCCTCATTGCCTATTATAATACCTTCAATTTCTTTTTCTTCTCTAATTGCTACTGTTAGTGTTTCTAATACAATGTTAAATAATAGAGGTGATAATGGGCATCCTTGTTTCACTCCTGATCTTATTGGGAAGTCTTCTAATTTACCCCCATTGCATACGATGCTTGTTGATGGTTTTAGGTATATACTGTTTATTATTTTTTGGAAAGGTCCTTCTATCCCTATACTTTCCAGGGTTTTCAATAGAAATGGGTACTGTATTTGTCAAAAGCTTTTTCAGCATCGAAGAACGTTGTTTTCTATCTTGGTGTGTAAAGGTGGGGAGGTTTTAAGATTTGCTCCGTCTAAGCTTCCATCTTCCCAGAACTCCCCTTCAAACAAATTTCAGTGAACATGAAGCAATTTGAGAAAATAAGATTCTAATTCAGACTCATTTTTAAAAGGCATAATCAGTATTATTTCTGATTAGGGATCAATAGTTAGGGGGAGTTTTAAAGAAAATCCACAAACTATACTATGTAGCTTTTCTTTTCTGGCTTCTTCCATTTGAAAGGAGAATCAGGTCATCTAAAAAGAAGAGCTAAAATATCTAGAAAGTTATTTTAGAATCAAACTATGAAAGAAAGCTGGCATAAAAATAATTCTTAATGCTAAAAAAAACAAAAACATATAAACAGAGCTATAAGCTTGATCTCCACATATTTGCTAGCTTTCAATTGCAGAATATTCCTGATGAAAAGGCTTTTGATATTAAGAAAGAAAAAAAATGAGTTTTTAAGGAGATATTATTCTGCTTCTCCAACTTCCTGCTATATACTTCCACTTAGGTGTTCTATTTACATCTCAAACTCAATATGACCCAAACACACATCATTTTTCCCTAACACAATTCCTTCCACCTCTCCTATTTCTGTTGTTGTTAGCACTATTTTTTGCCTGCTTTGCCTCATAAGATTGGCATCATCTCAATAGCTTCCTATCTAGTCATCTTATTTTCAGGTTTCTTTCCCCTTAAATCTGTCAAAATAACCTTCCCAAGGCACAATCTGGCCATGTCATTCCCCTGAAGAAAAATTTTCCATAGCTTCCAAATCTTTGGATTGTCTCTAAGCTGAAATGTACAGGCCCAGTGTGAGAATCGGAATCATCCATAATGTGGCTCCATCCTGCCTTTTTCAGAATAAATTCACATTACTCCTATCTCACATATGTTCTTCATTCCAACCAGAATAGCCTACTAAATATTATCCAAATTGAATGGTGATCATTTACCACTGAGCATTTAAAAAGGCTACTTTGCAAGTTTAGGATAGTTTTCCGTCATTTCCAACTTTTGCAATCATTCTCTTCCTTCAGGCTTATTTTAGGTTCTACTTCCTCCAGAAAGTCTTCCATGATCTCTTCAACTAAAAGTATTTTTTGGACACTCTTTAAATTTCCCCAAACATTTAATTCTATTTCCCATCCCCATACTCAAAAAAAGCAGCCCCTGCCCTCAATGACTCCACAGTTTAACAAGAAAACAAACAAATATCTACACATTATTAAAATAAAATTGGAAATAAATTAAAAAGCAAAGGCCCTGGAAATAAGAGGGTTTGGGAAAGTTTCCTGTGGAAGAAAAGATCTAGTTAGGGCTTGAAGGATACCAGGGAAGCCAGTAGGCAGAGATGAAAAGGGAGAGAGTTCCAGGCAGAGAGAGAGAGAATTCCAGGAATCAGGAGATGGAGCATCTTGTTTTTAGAGCATCAAAGAAGCCAGGATCACTGAATTGAAGAGTATGAATTATAAGACTAAAGTTTAAGAAGACAAGAAAAGTAGGAGGGCAACTAGGTTATGAAAGACTTTGAATGCCAGAGCATTTTGTATTTGAACCTGGAATTGATATCTGTATCTGTGTGTGTGTGTGTGTGTATATATATATAAATATAAATATAAATATATATATATATATATATGCCTCTCTTCACAATAAATAGGAAATACTTTTAAGGAAGGATATAGATCTTTTTGTGTTGCTGTTACATATTTCATATTTCACACAGTTGTCACAATACTGCCCTGGCTTTCTGGTTTTTCTTCTCCTTTCTTTTATGTA
>NW_025358438.1:0-6990 GCF_016433145.1 Gracilinanus agilis | reverse complement strand
TGATTACACATTATATATACTTTATACTATAATATATAATATATTCTAAATATATATGTTTTCCATATTTTACTATCATATTACCATTATATAGAACTTTAATGTTGGCAAAGTTTCTTACATACCTTTTCATATTTAATCCACATAACCCTATAAGATACTATGATTATCTCCATTTTACAAACAAGGTTGAGACATTAAGTAATACACATTAAGACATTAAGGTCACACATCAAATAAATGTGAGGGGTAAAATTCAAAAGCAGGCACCCCTGATTCCAAAGAGAGTCTGCTGGACACTATATCGTTCCACCTCTCAAAGACCACTTCTATTTCTCAGTTCTTTGACCCCATGTTTCCACCTGTGCGATGGAATTTATACTGCTATTTTATAAATGGAAAATTGGAGATTTTTCCAAATTTTCCAGAAATAAAGAGATGTTTACAGAGCTCAGAAGAGCTCTTTGCAAATGTTATATTTCCTTAGAGAATATAAGCCTCTAGAGAACAGAGTATTTCCCATTTTGTTTTTATGTCCCCATCACCTCAGTACCATGTTTTGCATTTTCTGAGAGTTTAGTAATTGCTTTTGAATTGTTACTAAGAAAATTCCCTGCCAACCAAGCCCTGGAAAGAGGCTATCCAGACCATGGTAAGGGGCAACAGCCCCCAAAGTCATGACCATGCCAAACAAACACAGTAGAAATTCAACATGAGCCTGTGGGGGCTTTCTCAGCTCAGACGTTCCATGTTCTCAGGGCCTTCAAGAATTCTAGTAAAATTAACAGGGAAGAGTACGTGAGGCATGTTCATGACTGAGTAATAAGAGCAAACAACACGAGCATCCTTCTTGAAATCAGAGAAAACAGGACATCCAAGGAAACAATATTCATTCACTCATTTATTCATTCAGTCACTCATTCAACAAGCTTTATGACACACCTGCTATTTGACAGATACATGCTGGTAACCAAAGATAAAAACAAAACTAGAACCTGCTCTTAAAGACCTTACATTTTATTGGAGGGATAGATATTATGTTGAAATAAGGTGGAGGGATTCTTTGGTCAGAGCATGGGGGAAGAAGGAAAGACCTTGTGAATGTAATGGGCTGTAGCTAGAAGAACAGATTCAGACTAAATACATAACAATAAGCCGATGTACCTAGAGCTCAAGGAGCCAATAAATGTCTGTCTTGTACTCTGGGCTTTTATTCTGTGACTCTGTGCCTCTATGGTATATGACAAGAGAGACCTCCATGGGAATGGGTCCTAGAGCTTACATTTCAGGGTATAAACCATGAGCCAAAAGAATGCAGAGCAGGGCCCAGGAGAGGAAAGAGAACTTGGATTGTCTTTTTTTTTTTTTAATAACTTTTTAGTAACAACTCTAAGACAGAAGGACAAGGGTTAGGCAATTGGGGTTAAGAGATTTGCCCTTGGTCTAGGAAGTATCTGAACAGATTTGAACCCACCAGGATCTCCCATCTCCTGATCTAGTCTTCTATCCACTAAGTCACCTAGCTGCCCTGTCTTGGATTAAGTCTTATGGATTGGGAAGGATGGATCAAGATGGAGGAGGGAAGAAGCATTCTAGGCCAAGAAAGCCAACAATAAAGGTGGAGCTAGAAAAGCACAATTGTTATTCAATCAGTGACATCACAGGGTGAAGTCTTGACTTTCCAGTGAGTTGGATTCAAATGAAACTGAGCTGCACAAAGCCATCAGCCTCATTCTCTCTTCTAGAGTAATTTAAGTCCAGTGGTGAGATCAAAATCAGGATGCTTGGCAGTGGCCCAGAGTTTAATGAATGGCCTTGATGCTCTGATATCTGACCAAGCTCTGAACACTCCACAGTGCCTACTTCAGATGCCTTGGAACAAGTTGTTCTCATCTGCCTGGTCCACCATAGCTGTGGCACAGTGATCACAGCCAGATAAAACCATTTCAGAAGATAGGCTAAACCAGATTGATGGTAACTCCTCAATCTCAAACCCATTCGTGAGTTGGGGGATGTCTATTCCAAGCACGTGCAGACTTCCTTCAGCAAAAAAGCACACTACAATTTGGTAACTGCAGAGTATACCAGGCTAATTGGAGCAAAATATTCCTGTTACTGAAAAGGTAGGCTGAAGGGTAGAATGGAACAACACTTTAGATGTCTCTGCACAGTAAACTAAGGCATCTGGACAATTATTCATTTGGCAATCAGGAGTCACTGAAGGTTTTTGATTGGGGAAGTGACATGGGCATCTTTAGAAATTATTTGGGTTCCATGAGAAAGGATGGAAGCAGAGTGGATAGAAAGGCTATTGTTGCAATATCCTAAGTAAGAAGTGATATGTGCTTAAACAAAGATACTAACTGAAGGATTAAAAGGAAGGGTGGGGAAAATATACAAAAAATACTGGAAAGAAAGGCAGATTGGATATTTGTTGTTCACTCATTTCAGTCATGTCCAACTTTTTGAGACCTCATTTGGGGTTTTCTTGGCAATGATAATGGAGTAGTTTGCCATTTCCTTCTCCAGCTTATTTTTACAAATGAGGAAAATGAGGTAAATAGGCTTAAGTGGCTTGCCAGGGTCACATAGCTGGTAAGTGTCTGAAGCCAGATTTGAACTCAGGAACATGAAGCTTCTGAAACCCAGGCCCAGCTCTCTACCTCCTATATCGCCTAACTGCCCTAGATTAGATAAAGAAAGACATAAAGGAGTAGGAAACAAACATCATCCCAAGGAGTAGGGTGGTGCCATAAAGAGAACAGAAATCAGGAGGAAGGAAGATTTGATTTAGGAGGGAAGAGGTAAATTTAGTTTTGGACATGTTGAGCTTGAAGGATCAAGGGGAATATCTCAGTGAAAATGTCCATAAAAGCAGGGAGAAATATAGCACCTCAATAAAAAGGAAAGCTACAGATATGGGAGTCAGCTCTATAGAGAAAGAGAGTTAAAGCTCTGGAAACAGAGACCAGGGAGAGAATAGAGAGGAGGGAAGTGGGTAAAAGACAACACTCTAGAAATTAGGGGAAAGGACCAGATGCTGAGCAAGAACCCTTCCAGCTCTGAAATCTGTTTTCACTCCAAAAAATGAGATGGAAAGTTTTAGGTATTGTATTGTTTTTAGTTTCATAAGAGCTTACTGTAAGCTACTCCTATCAAAAATAAAGTTTAAATAAAAACAAAACAAAAAAAAACCTTTGGTGTTGAGTTGTAAAATCCAAAGTACCCCCAAACCAATACAGAAGAGAGTTGAGTCATTGGTCAATGGTGCAAAGGTTTAGAAATTATCTAAAAGATTCTATAGAGGGAAGAGCTAGATAGCTCAGTGGATAGAGAACCAGACCTACAGAGAGGAAGTCCTAGATTCAAATATGGCTTCAGACATTTCCTAGATGTATGACTCTGAGCAAGTCACTTAACCCCCATTGCCTCTCCCTTCCACATTTCTGCCTTGGAACCAATATAGACAGTATAGATTCTAAGTTGGAAGGTAAGAGCTTTAAAATAATAAAAATAACTTTTTTAAAGGATCTACTGAGGTTAGGAGAAAGAACATGAAAATACATAGCTACTGTCACCTTCCCTTCAGAGCATAATACAAGATTTACCTTTTCAGCATAAATTTTGCCCAAGAAGATACAATTCCTCTGTGTGTGTGTGTGTGTGTGTGTGTGTGTGTGTGTGTGTGTGTGTGTGTGCGTGCATGTGTTGTATGTGTGCTCAAATTTGTAACTGGGGAGGATAATGAATGAAAGAAACCTTCCCAGTATTAGAGGGCTCAGGGACAAATAAAGTCCTAGGGTTTTGTAATGTTTTCCCTGGTCTGCCAGTGACTCCTTGATTTTAATTTACTCTATATAGTGGTGGTGGGGAGAGTCACAGACTTAGGAAATAGATGACTCGGAAGACATTCAATGATAGCAGCTATTTCATTCTCACAAATGAATGTATTGAACATTAAAAGAAAAAAGCTGAGTCTATGAAGTACTTTGAAAATTTAGGGGAAAGGGTACTTTTTAAAAGAAGGATCTCACATGTGCTATGTACATGATCATCACTATGTGACTTGCTCAGAGATTAGAGCACTGAGCCTGGAGTCGGGAAACCTTGAGTTCAAATCCAGACTCAGCTATTTCTTGGTTATGTGACCCTGGACATGTCATTTAATCTCCAAATGCCTGACAAAAAGGATCCACTGAATCCACCAGAAAAGGAAATGTCAGACCATTCCAGTATCCTTGCCAAGAAAACTCCATGGATAGGTATGATACATGAGGTCAGCAAGAGTTGGACACAACTTGAACAACTCAACAACAACATAAAAAATAGCAGACTTGTTGTATCAAACAAACTACATTTTTATTACAGGAAGATGCTCTACTTTGTAGAGTAAATCACCACAAATATCTTTGAAAAAAACTGTCTTCCCTAATACAGCCAATAAAATATTATTGTTTTTTACAAAATTCTATTTACGTGCCGCCCTTCAAGAATGTATCTATTCCATCATGCATGATAAACACATGTGGGACCATTACGAAAACAGATGGGAACATGAAGTAGGATAGAAGGAAACAACCGTTTATTAAGTTCCAAGCACATGTCAGACACTCTGCTAAGTACTTAAGAAATATCTCATTTGATCCTCACAATAAAAGTGGTATTATTTAACCCCACTTTACAGTTGAGAAAATTGGAGCAGGCAGAGAGTAAATGACTTACCCAGAGTGATACAGCTAGCTAGTGTCTGAGGCCAGATATGAACTTGGGTCTTCCTGACTCCAGGTCCAGGGTTCTAACTACTGTACCAACTAGCTATCCCAAGTAATAGATCAAATTCTGGACTTAGAGCTGGGAAGACATGGCTTACTCTTCTGGATCACTCTAACTGTGTAGCCTCCTTGTACAAGTTATTTTCATTTTAAGCATTATGTGCCTCAGGGAATTCTCTAGGACTGACTACTTCATCATGATTGAGTTTTAATCAATGGAGGGAGCCTAGTGCTCCCCATATTGCTGAAATCACAGAATATTTGTGTGAGACAAATCATTTCCACAGTGGAAGCCAATGATAGCTGAGGTAGGATTAGCCACTTAAGGAACAAACAATGGTATATCAGTCATTGGTCAGACATAAATTTCGTTTCAGGGATGTAGTCTGAATATATCCAAATCCAGGAAAATAACATAAATATAGGATTCTGTGATGTATATAGTAATACCAGGAACAAGTTTTTTAGCCATGTCTTACTCTTTATAGGGTTTTCTTGGCTAAGACGCTGGAGTAGTTTTTTATTTCCTTAACCAGATAATTTGACAGAAGGGAAAACTGAGGCAAAGCACATCAAGTGACTTGCCCATAGTCACAGTCTCTCACACACACACACAGATGAATGGTCCTGACTGTAGGGCCAGCACTCTATCCACTGTATCCCCTTACTTTCCCAATATCAGGAACAGCCAAGGATAAATCATGAATCTGATATGTAATAGTACATCCCATAATTAATGAATTGTAGAACAAACATTCCTAGGTCCTTTGTCAGCAGCATTTGGGACTGAAGTTCCGCTAGAAATACCTCTGACGTACATAATAAAGGAAGCAAGGGGGTTGGAAGAAAAATGAAGAACAAAATTTAACAAGGAGCAAGAGATTTATCAATGATATTTCTGTTTCTTCCATGGAATCATTGATTTCATTGGCAAGGATATTTCTTCAGTCAATAAAGATCATACCCATAGGTTCCTCAGTAGATGGGCATTATGAGTTTCTGTGGCCAAAAACTTCATCAATATCTTGTGGCTAATCTGGTCCTGAATCTCCATAATTAGGCTGCTCATAGGATGGCACATATGCATTATTTGAATACTTTATAGTCTGGTTCTGCTGCCACAGTCTTCAGAAACACAAGGCCAACTCCATTATGATGAGGTATCATGGAGCACCTTATTGGAGGAGAGAATCCTCCTATAGAGAAAAACATAGATCTAAACAACAAAAAGAAGGCTATTTTAGAAAGGTACAAAGGAGTAAAGATGGGAGCAGTGGTTCATGCACTGTTATATTAAGCAAAGATTAAAATCTTACCAACAAAATCATTAAGTTCATTTTAAAAATGTGAGTTCCAATCAGCAAATCTCTTAATACACAAATTAAATCTTAGCTGAGTTGTTTTCAGGGTTGCAGGTATGGATAACCACTAGAACTTGTGGGCATATAGGTGAATAAGTTCCATTAGATCACTGTAAGCTCACTCCTTATAATTTTGCATTGTGATAAAAAAAAAATAACCCTTGGCCATATGCATGGTATGCATCCAGAAGATCACTGCATTCACTCAAAGTATCATCTTAAAACAATTAATTTGGTGGTACTTTGCCACAGTTTCAATTTACAAATTTAGAAAATTGCAAGCCTAGGGCTCCCTAAAAAGTCACAGAAATGTAGACCTCAATCTGGAAGGGATCTTAGAAATCATCTAGTCCAAAATCTCATTTTACAGATGAGGAACTAAGAACTAAGGGGGGTTAGTAACTTATCCAAGGCCACACAGCTTCTTAGCAAGAGGCCAACACTTTTTTTATGGCCTTTCTGCCAAGCCCTGGACCAACATGGCACTAGGGAAAGGGCTATGGCATATACTCCTTTTTTCTCTTCTTTTTTAAAAATTTCTTTTTTTTCCTTTTTTCTCAGTCCCTCCCTCCCTCCCTTTCCCACACCATAGAAGGTATCCTCTGGCAAAAATATATGTCAGAATAAATTATATCTTTCATGTTTCCAATTCTCAATTCATTCTCTGTAAATGAACATTCACAAGTTAAAAAATAAATACCTTTTGTACATAATTTTAAAAATTTATTTATTACAAATTACATGTAATAACATATTTCCACATAAGTTTTCCGAACAGAATTCAAATAGCAATGCCATTGCTTTTGGGAAGGGTATGTCAGCTGAAGCAGCTGTGGCTCAGCAATTAAGAGCACTAA
>NW_025358437.1:0-1752 GCF_016433145.1 Gracilinanus agilis | reverse complement strand
GATCAGCTCAATATATACAGTTGAGTCATGGGGTTGCATGAGTCAATTCAAAAGAAAAAAGGAAAGAAAAAATATAAAATCAAATAGAAGGAAATTGGAGTTTTTGAAAAAAAAGAAGCATTAAAATCAAAATCAAATATCAAAAGTTATGTACATAAAATTTTTGAAGAAAACAAAATAAAATTTATAACAGTCCCTTGTATTAGGGTCTAATCAATTATAATTTCCATCCTACTAGTCTGTAGGATACAATGCAGTAATACTGCACTTACCCATTTGCAGCTAAGACTACAGGAAGTTGCCATTCTATAAGAGAGAAAAAAGGACCAGATTTAAATGCAAGGGAAGCGTCTGTCATTCCCTTTACTCTCAGGAGTATATGGGTGAGCCAGATAATAGCCAACCTGTGGTACCTGACTGGCAGTGTAGTTCGGAGAGTCCTACGTCTTAACATATGTTAAGCGTCGCAGCTTCGATTCTTACACTGAGTTCAAGTCCTCAGTGTTGGCGTGGGAGTACCTCAATCCCACCTGTATATGTATGATCTTTAACCTTGTGCTCCTCGGCACTGTGCAGATGTTCTCAGAAATCCCATTGGATTTGTCGGTCGGTCTTCATGACCTTGTGCTTTCCTTAGCACCATTAATGGCTCATGTGTTCCCTTCTCCTGGAATTAGATAGAAGCATTAATCACAGTCCCATAACATTTAACAATATATGGCAAGTTCTTGGAGTCTACACCTTGTGAGTAAGCAGTAATATTACAGCAATTATATATATATTAAAATTATAGCATTGCAAAATATGAAAAAATTAAGTGATTATATGTACTCAAGTACAAGAAATGAGAAAAAAGACAAAAAATATCAATTATTCAATTAAAGATATTAGGTAAATCAATAAGAAAATTAAAATAAAATCAGGGAAAGAATCAAGACAAACCAATGATTCCAATTAACATCCATGAGTCCATGAACTGTTATCTCCAATGCAGGTAACAGGAAACAGTCAATCAGGTTCAATAGAAGATGCCCTCTTTACATGTGAACAATGAATCCAAGAGTCCTTTTCTCCGATCTTTATAGCTGTTGGGGTGGTTATTAAAATTTCAAACGGGCCATCCCACGAAGGCTGGGTTGCCCCCGTGCGCTGGAAGTTCTTTATATACACTTTGTCTCCTGGATTCAGGTCGTGAAGTGAAAAGTCTATTGGTCCTGCTTGTACTGCAGTTCCAGATTCATGGAGTTCACGCAGTCTGTGTTGCAATTCCTGTATATAGGAAGCAATAGAAGTATCTCCTCCTAATAGTGATGTATATGCAGGAGAAAAAGGTTTAGCCTGTATAGGAGGATGTCCAAAAAGCATCTCATATGGTGAGATGTGTATATCTCCCCTAGGTCTGCTTCTAAGATAAAATAGAGCTAGAGGGAGAATTTCAGGCCATTTTAGATGTGTCTCAGTACATAATTTGCCAATCATGGTTTTAAGTTCTCTGTTCATCCGTTCAACTTGGCCTGAGCTCTGGGGGTGATATGGTACATGGAATTTTGGAGTTATCCCCAGGCATGAATATATTTCAGATAAAACTGAATCAGTAAAGTGACTCCCTCTGTCCGAGTCAATACGTGCAGGCAGACCAAAACGAGGAATGATTTCTTTTAAAAGCACCTTGGCAACAAAGGCTGACGTGGCTCGGGCAGTAGGGAATGCTTCCGGCCACCTGGTCAGTTGATCCACTATGACCAGACAGAA
>NW_025358436.1:0-3441 GCF_016433145.1 Gracilinanus agilis | reverse complement strand
CATGTATATACATACATTTATAACATGTATTTATATATTGATCCAATTATATATTGATTTATACATATTGATCTAGTTAGAGGATTCTTTTTTATATGAACATTTATATAAATATATAAAAGAATTCTCTATTATAATTAGATCAGTATAAAGGTAAGGAAACCTCTACCCATTTTCCTGAAGCACAGGAATGATCACGCCCATTCCCTTACTTGAGAACCATCCCTGGGTCCTTATCACCTCTCAGATAGAAACTACGGGGCTTGGTATTGAAACCAATCAAAAGAAATATTCTTCTGTCTGACTTCGGTCTGTCTTTTCAGACTCATTTAACGCTGACGGCCCCATTCATTTCTCTGAACTAGCCATTTCATTTCCCACCTCCCTGCCTTTGCTGATGTTTCTTCCTTTTAGAATCAATCCCTTGAGGGTTCCATCAAGGCTCATCTCAGGGGCTGCTTCCAACAGAAAATCTTTCCTAGTACCCCGGCACTGTTTTCTCCCTCCTTTGAGTCCATTTACCCCTCTGCATAGGTGCTATAGTTCCTGTTTCAATGGAGAATTCTTGAGCTAAAGGCCTATTTGGGGGGGGGGGGGGTTCTTTCTATCCCTAGTTCCTGGTACATAGAGTAGGTGCCGATTGAGTGATTTTGATTTGACCTGAATTGGAGATTTTTCATTATGGGAAAATGTCCTAAGATCATAGATCTGGAACTGCAGATGAGGGTAGAGGTCATCCAAGTTCTTCATTTTACAGCTGAGGAAACTGAGGACTGGGGAAATGAAGTAACACACTTAAGAGTACATAATAGAGTTGAGATTAGAACCCAGAGTACCTGATTTCATCCCCAACTTTCTCTCAAACATACTCTACTGCCTCCTCTTCCCCAAGTCGTGGCTTCATTTTTACCATCCCTTTCAAAGGCTCAAGAAATCCTGTGAAAAAGGTCGTGTGCTTGGGGCTCTCCATTCTAGACCCAGAAGACCATGAGTGACTTCCACCCTGGTCGCCAGCCCTTTGGAAGCAGGCTGGTACCCATGCTGGGAGGATGGAGTTGGGAAGGGCTCCCCTTTCTTCTTCTCCTCCCCCTCCCCCCCAGGAAGGCTCCCTTTGGTTCCAGCCCCAGTCCTCCCCAGATCCCCCCTGACTTCCTCCTGTTCTCAGCAGCCCTCAGACCCTAATGAACATTAATTGATTAGCTCTCTCAGCGAGGACTTGGAGCTGAAGTGAGTACTCTCCCACTGGGTACACAACTAAATAGTTTATGAGGTAATTAGTATTTTAATGTCTTTTCTAATGAGCCTTTTCAGTAATGAAATCTCCTGAGAAAACATTATTGGTGCATATACATTTCCTCAGTCACAACAGAAGGTCGGCTGATGCTCCTGGGAGCTCGGTGCTCAGGGTAAGAGGCAGCCCAAGTCACTGGAGCTGAAAGCAAGGTCGGGCTTTTCTCTGAAAAACAAACCATCCCCAGAACAACAGAGATCTAGCTGCCTCCTTCCGCCACAAATCACTTTCTGTCTATTTTCGGCTTATTTAAACACGAGCACACACACACACGGACCCCAACCCAGCACACGGGAAGCATCTTGAAGGCAGGGACCACTCCGTGTCTAAGTCTGTAACCCCGGCGCCTCATACAATTAATTCCTGGCACCTAGGAAGTAGAGGGGACCTCAGACGTCATCTAGGACACCCCCTCATCCTCTAGATAAGAAAACAGAATCTTTAAGAGAATTGTCTATATTTACACATTGAAAGAGGTAGGATTCGAATGCAGGCCTTGACTCCCAAGTCATTGCTCTTTAATGATAACAATTGGGATTTGACCTAGATTTCCATATTATAAAAGACTCCCTCTTGAGGAAATTGCTTTGATCAATGCAAGTTAGCACGTTTTTTTTTTTTGCAAACTGTAATCTTAAAGATGTTCCCAGAGCGCTCAGGGAAAGTTACTCGCCCAGGGTTAGATAGCTGGTATATATCCAAAGTTAAATTTGAATCCAGGCCTTCCTTGCTTCCTGACTTTTATCCTTAAGTTTCCTGTATTCTGATTTGTTTGAGGTCATTTCTTAGGCTGGCTATCCTTCACTGTATGGAAAATCCATCCAATGCAGGGCAGGGGAAACCACAGTGTGAACCACACCTACTTTATTTTATAACTATCCAGGGTAGGGGGCTTTGGGGAAGCTAATGGTAAAAAGATGTTTCATGTCAAAACAAAGGCCAATTTGCAGAATTTCTTTTTTGGAGGAGAGGCTGGAAACTTCTCGACACATCATAGGTACCTAGACCTCGATTTAATCAGTGGACCTGGATCCTGTCTGCCTAAACTATGTATCATCTTTTTCCCCAAAGTTTTAATGTTGTTTTTTTCTCTTTAAAAAATAAAGAAAGTGCCATTAGGAAAGAGAGAGGGGTTCGAACTAGCTAGCCCCATTAGGAGATCCCCAATGATATTTCCTTTTGTTTGTCATATTCCCATTAAAAAATCAGCAAATAAAAATACTAGATGGGAGCTCCCACAAGCTCCTGCCCAAAGAAAGCCTTGGATTTATATATTTCATCTGCACAGAGAGAAGAAAAGTATCCCCACCTAGAGAGGTGATTGTTCTGCTGTCTTCTACCTTGGGCAGAACACGTGAGGAGTCTGTTGTTGAGTTAGTTGCATGGTTCTGGGGGCAGAATTCAGAGCAATGGGTGGAAATGGGCAAAGTGGGAAATTGAGGTTTTCCTGTAAAGAAAAAATGCTTGTGATAATGGCTACCCCAAAGCCTTCTGGGCTGCCTTGGCAGGTAATGAGCTCCACTTCACTATTGGTCTCTATCATTTTATATGTATGAAGTAGAAGGGATAGTCATTGAGCTTGGCTTCTGTGATCTCTTCCCACTCTGAAAAGTTATGTTTCTGGAAAGTACTGGATTATAAAAGAATGTTTCAAGAAAGTTTTCCTCCAGACCTGCCATCTTAGTATGCAAACTGGGATCTTTTCATGATGAAACCTACTTCTCAAGGTCAATGCATCACCATGGGCATGGAATTCAAAGGCATCGGATTTCTAAAAATCATCTTGTGGGTACAGTGGAAAAATATCATGGCCAAATTAATTAACAGCAGCAAAGAATTCAGTGTCTTTAAACAGCAGCCCTCAGAGCTCTCTCTGAAATCTCTCTGAAAGAACAAATGTCAGAGTTTCTTGGAAAAAATGCAGCCATCCCTGGAGGGGGATGAAAATAAGTGTCTCATTTTACAGATTATAAAACAGAGGCTCTGAGAGCTTCCAGGATTTGCTCCAGGTGAAGAGTTCAGAGGCAGATGGACCAAAGAATTGCTCCCTTCCCTTCCCTTCCCTTCTTCCCTTCCGTTCCCTTCCCTTCCTTTCCCTTCTCTTCCCTTTCCTTCCCTTCCCTTCCCTTTTTCCCTTCCCTTCCCTTCCC
>NW_025358435.1:0-5099 GCF_016433145.1 Gracilinanus agilis | reverse complement strand
GGGACACACAGACAGACAGAGGGGACACACGGACAGACAGGGGACACACAGACAAGTGGGGAAACACAGACAGATGGGGGACATACGGACAGACAGATGGGGACACACAGAAAGATGGGACACACAGACAGATGGGGACACACAGACAGACTGATGGGGACACACAGACAGATGGATGGGGACACACAGACAGACGGATGGGGACACACGGATAGACTGATGGGGACAGATAGGGGACATACGGACAGACAGGGGACACACGGACAGACAGATGAGGACACATGGACAGATGGGGACACACAGACAGAGGACACACAGACAGAAAGATGGGACACACAGACAGACCAATGGGGACACACAGACAGATGGGGACACAGAGACAGAAATATGGGATACACGGACAGACAGATGGGGACACACGGACAGACAGATGGGGACACACAGACAGATGGATGGGGTCACACAGAAAGATGTGGACACACAGAAAGACTGATGGGGACACACAGACAGATGGATGGGGACATACAGACAGACAGATGGGGACACACGGACAGACAGATGAGGACACATGGACAGACAGGGGACATACAGACAAGTGGGGAAACACAGACAGACGGATGGGGACACACAGACAGACAGATGAGGAAATGGACAGATTCCCTAAGGGGAGATACTGGACTTCATTCAACTTCAATGCCTCCCTGAGGATTTTGCCCAGAGTAATGCACATTTACCAAGGTCATGTGGTACAAGAGAGAAAGAGCTGAGTGTGGAGTTTGAAGAATCACACTCGAGTTTTAGCTCTGCCACTAACTAGCTATGATCCTCCTCAAGCAACGTCCTCCTTTGTCCAAGTCTTCTTGACATGGTTTGCCATTTCCTTCTCCAGTCTTCCTTTCTATGGTCCTCGGTTTTCTTATCTGTAAGACGATGGCATTGGATTTTATAGTCCAACTCTGATGTGCTGTTGAAGCTGGGAGGTTTGCAGAGGCTGCAGACATTGTGTCTTAGAGAGTCTGCCCCCTCTCACTTTAAAGAGAAGGGGACTGAAGCCAAGTGGAGTAAGGTGACTTGCTCAAGGTCAGACACCGGGCCACAGGTTTATGATCAGCAAGGACTTTGGATGCGACCTAGTCAAATCCACTGATTTTAAAGATGAGGAAGCTGAAGCCAAGTGAGGTTAAGGAATTTGCCCAAGGTCACAAAGGTACTCTGACAGAACTAGAATTCAAACCCAGATCCTCTGCCTTCTCATCCAGCACTCTGCACTGTATCTCACTGTTGGTCCTTAAAACGCTACAGTTAGGTTTATTGAAGAGCCGAGATCCAGAGCCTCTGAGTCAGAACCACAGAACTGCAGTTAGAAGGACCTACGTGACCATTTAGTTCCACTCATAACATGGCTCTTTCTTCAAAGAAGAGCTACAGAGGAATCAGGACTGTTCCAGGGTCAACTAGACTTTGGTTCTAGTCTCAGCCATATCACTAGCTTATTCTATGGCCCTCTTGTCCTTCACTGGGCCTCACTTTCTTCTTCTGTAAAATAAGGGCCCTACGATCACCAAGATCACTGAGGCCTTGAGTATGGTACAGTAGAAAGGACATTGGGCTTTCTTGGCTCTCTTGCCTGGCATCTTATTATGACCTCAGCGAAATCTCTGGATCTCTTGGGCTTTGGGTGGCTCCTCTCCAAATCCAGCGCTCTCCACACTATGCCATGCTGTCTCCTTAGCTTTCAGCATAGTTCCAGGTGCTATCCTGTTGGCATCAACTTGGGCAGGCAGCCACAACTGACTTTCGATCATAGCATTGATTTTCTGGCAAATAATCATCTGTTTTGTTTGGATAGGTCTTGAGGAGATGTTGAGTATGCTGAGCAGCCTAAGAACTGTGAGCAATGCTGGTTGGGAAGCAGAAAACTCACTTTGAAAATAGGCAGCAGAGTGGCTTTTGGCCCTCCTAGTAACAAGAGCTCCTGTTTCTACGGTGCTTGATGAAGGCTTAGAGAGAGCTTGCCTGGCCACAAGTCTATGGTGTTCCTGGTGCTAGAATGGCCACCCTCACTTTACAGGGAAAAAAACTGAGTCCCACGCCTGATGAACCATAACATTTAGAGCCGAAAGCGGCTTGTCAGATGATTACGGTCAAGCACTTATGTGATAGGTAAAGAAACTGAGGCCCAATAAATGGAAGTGATTTGGGCACGATCCCACAAGTAGTCACAGGATTTAAAATGAGAAGAGTCTCCAAGAGATCATCTAGCCTAGTCGCCCCTCATTTGTATCCATGAGGATATTAAGGTCCAGCTGGAAGAGATTTTATTCCAATGGCCTCTC
Organism: Gracilinanus agilis; assembly: GCF_016433145.1. Taxonomy (NCBI): domain Eukaryota; kingdom Metazoa; phylum Chordata; class Mammalia; order Didelphimorphia; family Didelphidae; genus Gracilinanus; species Gracilinanus agilis. Next base: position 2,763 of record NW_025358435.1, on the reverse strand, counting down.
CTTTTACAGATGAGGAAACTGAGGCCCAGTTAAGGGAAGAGATTTGTCGAAGTTTCCCAGGGACCCAGTAAACAGCAGAACTGAGGTCTCAGCCCAGGTCCCCCCCGATTCCTGGCCTATCATTTGTTCCATTCTTGCTGACTGTACACAGCATGGGATTATAGCCTTAGACTGAAAACTGAAGTGACTCTAAGGGTCATCAAGTCTAACTCCCTCATTTTATAGAGGAGGAAACTGAGGTTCAGAGAGCTGAAGGGACTTGACCAGGGTTACAGAGCCGTTTGTAAGTGTCAGGAGTGTAAGGAGACAGGATTTCAGCCCAGGGTTTTCTATTCACTCTCACCACTGAACTACACTGCCTCTAGCCCGTCCTACGCTCCAGGATAGCAGAGCTTGTTATCTAGCTGTGTACCTCCCCACCATCCAAAAGGCACTTTGGGTTTCCTGAATGTGGATTTCTGACTGTCCAGGAGGGTGTAACAGATCGAGTCCTCTTGGGTGAGTTGGAATGGGATTCACCGTTTTCCCTGGCCTTTGGGCCCCATCCCAATTTTCTCTCGCATTCAAGGCTCGAGGGGGTCCAGCTCCAAAGTGCTGAACCTGTGGGCTCTCTCCCAGGGTGGTTTGGGCCCTTTGTGGGGGAAGGAGAGGCCATTTCATTCTGTGGCTTGAAGCGAAGGACCAAATGACTCAAACCTCCATCTATTTTCCCTGTTTACAAAAGTCTTTGTGTTCCTGAGCATGACTGCACGACTTTGGAATGTTTTCATGTCCTTAATTATGATTGGCAGGACGAATAATTTACCCGACACAATATCCATCTGGGAAAGGGCAGAGTGAAGAGATGGCGGGGGGAAGGGAGCCTCCGAGAAGCAGGTCTCAGCTAGACAGAGAAACAGGCTTCCTAAGGACTCGAATTACCCAGAAGAGGAGTGGGCCGCTTCACAAGGTAGTGAGCTCCTCATCACCGAGGCCGCCCACCGTTAAGGGGAGAGGAGGTGCTCATTTGTCAGTATGCTCTGGGAAGAGGTCCCAGAATCAGAGGGATCACAGAGCTAGAGAAAGAAGGGATCTCGGAAGCCAGCAAGGCCAATGCCATTATTTTCCAAAGAAAGCAACTGAGACAAAAAAAAAAAGGTTAAGAGGCTGTATCAGAAGATGGTAGATCGACAGCTGGCGGGGACTTCAGAGACCATTGAGTTCACCTCCCTCCATTCTACATAGGAAGAAACTGAGGCAAAGAGAAGTCAACTGACTTTACCAGGGTGGGACTAACAACCTCAGAGGTTCCTTCCCACTCTGGGTTTCTGTAAGAGGGTTCTGTGTAGTGGCCTGTTTTCTTGCTGACGAGGGTCTGCTGAAAACATAGAGGAGGCTGGAGAGGAGATACTCCAAAATTTAGAACTGAAAAGAACAGTTTGTACAGATGGGGAAACTGAGGCACCGAGAGCTTTGACAGTCAGCTGGGGGTTGAATTCAGATCCAGAGCTCCTTCTGGGTCAAGCTGCGGAGATGTCAGGCACATTTTCTAACCGAGGCAATCTTTGCCCAGCACTGTATTTTCATTTTCAAAAGAGAAAAACAAGAAAGGACACGATGCTATTCCCCGCCGAGGATGTGGGGGCGGGAGTTAAGGGAGGGGGGTCCCTAGGGCCAGAAGCCCTGCTCACGATTCAAGCGAGCTCAAGCCGTCCTCTAGGGCCCAGGCCTGGGAAACCAAACAGATGCTGTTCCTTGTTGTTGTTGTTGTTTTAATTAAATGTTTTATTAGAAACTTGACATTAAACATCAATATAAACAACTCAATTTGCTTAGTAACTGTTTATATTTAAATTAATTAGTTTCAATGAATTAAGTTTCATAACTTTTTCCCAAATAATTACAAACTCACTAATATGGCCTGCAAAGGTATGCCAGGGGGCCCAGGGGAGAAGAAATCTCTGAGATGGGGAGAGCCACCACACTCACGCTTAAAGAGACAGCAGCCCAAGACCAGAAATGAGGGTCTGGACACCTCCCATCTTAAGCTTGGTCCTTGCTCCAGTCATATTCACGTGCCAGAGAATTGGAGCACCCCTCTCTGCCATCTCCCCAGTTGTCTCTTTCGGACATAGAGCAATGGAGAGCAAGAACAACGGCATTTGAAATAAAAGGGCCTGAGTTCGAATCCCAGCTCTATAACTTCCTAGCTACAAGACCCAGAGCAAATTGGTTTACTTTTTTGAATCTGTTTCCTCTGCAAAAACAAGGCCAGGTGGCCATTTTCTTTAGCGTCCTTCCAGCTTGTAGTGCTATTCATTGCTGGCATTTATACCTTTGACTGTCATTAGTCTAATCCCTTCATTTCACAGAAAAGGAAACTGAGGCAGTAGGTTGAGAGGGGACAGCTACACAGTATAGTTGCAAAGCTTGAATTAGAATTCAGGGCTAGCAAGAACCGAGAATTAGAGCAGCAAGGAGCCTTGGAGGTCATTCCTTTCATTCTACAGAGAAGGAAACTGAGGCCCTGGAGGTTAAGTGACTTTGGAGCTAGAGGGCATGAATGGCTGGGCCACACACACAGGAGGCAGCAGAGCAAGGATTCAATTTCAGCTCTTGACTCCACTCTGATCCTTCTTCCGTAACCACAATCTTGTCCCCCAACTTTTCCCTCCCTCCCCCTTCTCTGCCTGCCTCTCCTCTCTGTCTCTTCCCTCTCCCTTCCTTCCCATTCCAACCACAACACACAACATACTCTCCCTCCCTCCTCCTTATCTGTCTCTC
>NW_025358434.1:0-5367 GCF_016433145.1 Gracilinanus agilis | reverse complement strand
GATGGAAGGTAAGGGTTAAAAAAAAAAAGACCCAGTTATTATATATATATATATATATATAATTTTATATATAATATATAATTGTGTACAGGATATCAATAATAATGGAATATTGGCCAAAGTATTTGAAGGGATGTAGCTTGGTGCATTGGAATATTATAACAATTAGTGTTACTGAAGGCTTTTGTTGGGAATAAAAGCTTTAGGTCTGTGTAGTTATCTAGGGAAGCTGAAACCCCTGCAGAAAGAGCTCAGTTCATTAGGAAAGGTGTCTACACCTGACCTGATGAGAAAAAAACAGCTTTGGTATTTTCAGGTATTATTTGATCCTTTGAAGATTTATGCCAACTATAAGAAGCTCTACAAAACACTGTAGCCTAGAAAGATTGTTATAATTATAATTCAGCTCAGAATTATGGCCCGGGTATTTCTTCCAGTTTTGTCCATTTGAGGGGATTAAAGAAAAGATTCAGAATTGAGATTCCTTTGGAAAAAGTTCTGGGGATGCTTCTTGTGGGGAGACTTTTTTGACACCTCATTAAAAACCCCACTTTGAGCTGAGGTATGCCCCATCTCTTGAGTTGATTTTTTTTTTCTCATGGGCTATTTTGTGTCATCTTGTCTTGTCAGTGTATATTGTTGTTAGTATCCTTTTCGTTATAATTTCTAGTGAGTCATAGAAAGAGGCCCAAAGGTCTTGTGTCTCCACTAGAGTTGGATGGGCTTTGTCTATACGTGGGTGCTTTCTATTCCTTCTCAGAAGAGAAAATTTGTGTAGGAGGTCTGCTGAACTTTATCTAGGTAGGTCAAGTGTTTGTTATTCACAAACTCTAGAAATAATTTGCCTTTAGTTTAAAGTTGTTCATTTGATAAAATCGCCTCAGTAACCACAAAAGAAGTCGGTAAATTTCACATTATTCTTAAGTAAACTAGTGATTCCAAAGGATTAGCCTTTCTAAAGAAAAAAATTCAGTTAGAGACTTAGATTTTGTTAATATAGAAATTAGAGTCAAATTACCTTAATTATTGGCTACATATAGATAGATATATTTAAATGCCTTCAAATTTTTTAAGTAGATAAGCTAGATTTATGATGCACTACTGTTAGAAATATATTGTACATAAATTTCTAAGTAAGTGTCTTACGGAACAGGAAGGAAACCTTAAAGAAATCTAGGCTACTGAGTTGAGAAGCTTGTAATAATAAGTTTTGAGATAGGAGACAAATGTTTTGGTCAAATACTTCACTTAAATTGATTAAGTCAGGAATAAGTTAAAATCCTGGGCAGAATTCTTTGAAATGCTCTCCCATGAACGGCTAAAGGCCCCAAACTCCATTATATTAGTAACGAACTCCGTGCTGGGGCAAAGGTAGGCGTGCCCACAGAGAGGGCTGAATGCCCCCTTTGGCACATGCCACAGGTTTGCCACCATGGACCTGGGACAGTGATGACAAACTTTTTAGGGACGGAGTGCCGTACCCCACACAGGGTAAGGAGGAAGGAAGCACTCCCATTGGGCTGCTGAAATGAGGAACGTAGACAAGGGGAAGGGAGTGGTCCGAGCCCTTTGCTCCCCTCCAGCTTTGCCACCTGTGAGCCACCACCTTACCCACGGTGCACTCCCATTGGGCTGTTGGGTGGGTGATGTGAAAAAATGTCTCCACCCGAGTCCCTCTGCCTTTCTAGTAATAAACTCTGTGGCAGGCTGGGGGTGGGGGTGGCCAAGTGCCCACAGAGGGTGCTCTGCATGCCATCTTTGGCACCCTTGCCATAGGTTCGCAATCACTGACCTAGGACATCTGAGATGCAGTTTCTTGACACTGAGGATGGACTACTAAGTTGCAAAGAAGCCTAATGTTGGTGAATGTTGTCAATTGCTATTATAAGACCTTTGCTTTGTTTTATTTTTTGTTGGTTTTTTTTTTAACCCTTACCTTCAGTCTTGGAGTCAATACTGTGTATTGGCTCCAAGGCAGAAGAATGGTAAGGGTAGGCGATGGGGTCACACAGCTGGGAAGTGTCTGAGGCCAGATTTGAACCCAGGACCTCCTGTCTCTAGGCCTGACTCTCAATCCACTGAGCTACCCAGCTGCCCCTAGACCTTTGCTTTCTGGATTACTCTCTCTATACATGCATTTCTTGTGTTTATAAGCTGAGAGGATAAACAGGAGACTTAAGACCATCATAGTGATACCTTAGGTCAGGGGTCGGCAACGTATGGCTCTTGAGCCATATCTGGCTCTTTTGAGGGCCATATCTGGCTCTTTCTGCAGGAGCCATAAAGTCCATTTTTTTTCAGGCGCTGTCACAGGAGCCGCACTGTGAGCACTAGCACGGCTCTCACAAAATGACATTTTTAAAAATGTGGCGTTTATGGCTCTCACGGCCAAAAAGGTTGCCAACCCCTGCCTTAGGTCAAACCCACCTCGGCTGGCCTGATATTTTTTCTTTATTTCTCAAAGTAAAAGGAATTTGTGCGATGAAACTTTCTGGTTTTCTTTTTGTGATTTAACAAAAAAACAAAAAACATTCTTGTACTCTTTCATTTGATTCTTTTGGGATTTTCTGCTTTTGTCTTGCTGACAACTCCCCCTTGAGTGACCTGTACAATCTGAACTTTCCCTTTGGAAACTGAAGTTGGAACTAAAATTTTTGTCGAGTCTGCAAAGAGATATTCTTCTTTCTGCTCTGTTGGGTTAAACACACAGTTAAAGGAATCCCAACTTGTGTGCTCCAAGGGAGTTAGTTCTTCATGGGCAAGAGGATTTAACTCATGTTTTCTCTTTTACCCTCCTGCCCATGGTAAAGGTTGCTGCTCTAATAACTCTGGACATTTTCAAAAGAAATCTTTGCTCTCCACACCTGGGCTCCCAGATAGATGCAAATCACACCATCTAAGGATGGTGTTGAGTCCTGAATCTCTGCAGCCTACTCCAGACCACCAACAGCATCCCTGTTCAACTCAGTCTAAGTGGCTGCTGGTGTCTCAGGGCAGCTGATGCCCATTTACAGGAAGCCTAACATTGTCCGTACTGTCTGTGCCCTGGAAGAAAGCTTGACAGTGTCAAATTCATTTATGTAAAACTGATGATCAGGTGTATTTATCTGATGCTTTAAAACATGCGAAAAATCTTAAAAAGAAAGCTAAGACTCTCTTCAAAACACTTGAGCATTAGTCAAAGGCAAAGCCATGAATCAAAACATGACATTGATAGAAGAGATTGTGGATTTGACTTCAAAATAATGTAACCTGACATTATTATTGATCGTGTATCTGGGTTCTGTATCCTGGTAAGAGAACGCCTGTCCTGGATTGCACTTATTTCATAAAGACTGCCCTTTGTGTAAAGAAATTCTAATCAACATAGCTCTGAATGTCTTCATCCTGCACTGACCCAAGGGGGAATTGCTCATTGCCTTGCTATCACTGATCACGAACCATGTGATCACATAGGATCCTTTAGCTAAGTCACCACAATGACAATTTTTAGAATGAGTTAGGCCCACGTATGACACTAACCATGTAGCAGACATCCATTATAATAGTAGAACATGGGCTGCAGTATTGGAAGGGATGGAGTTTGGGGTATCAGAATATTAAAATGAATCATGACGTCAGACTTCTGTGGGAGGAATAAAAACTCTAGGTCTGTGTAGTCATCTTGGGAAGCTGAAGGCTCTGCAGAAAGAGCTGGGCTCACGAGGAATGATGAGTGAGGAGATCCAAGGAAACCACCTCATCCAGGTGCTGTCTGAGCCTGTGAAGATTTGTGCCAACTCCAGGCTCCCAGAGGATTGTGGCCAAGAGAGGTTCCTCTGACTTAAGCCATCTGAGAGCTCTGGAGGATTCAGTACATTTTTTTCTCTTCATCTCATATTGAACTGAGGACTTGAGATGAAATGTCCTCTGTACCTTCCAGCCTGTTAATGACTTTGCTAATTATGTCAAACACTCATAAAACACCCAGCCCCACGTCTCTACGGGATCTTAGCTACAGGCTGGGTGGGTGCCATCTCCAGCTTTCATTTACCACAATTGAAGTTTGGATCTTCAGCTCAGAATGATGGCCCAGAGGCTTCTCCGTTTCTTACAATATTTTCCATGAAGGAGATAAACACTGATGAACTACAGGAACCAACCAGGCAGGGCAGAACCAGAGGGTCTCACAGGTCAGATGGTTGCCTTGTCCCTGACTGGCCTTCCAAGAACAAGAAGTACTCTTTGATGCCACCTTCCTGCCAGGCCCCTGCCTCACTCACTCCTCAGCTCCCACCCAGGGGGTCTGCTCTACTCTCTGGGGCAGGTCTCCTCAGTCAGCCTAGCCCCTCTTCCTCTGTCCATCTTGATGCCAGCCCCTTCCAGTCTCTTTCCTCCTTGAGCTGGGGAAGCACAATCCTATCTTTCACACTCCCATCCCCGAGCACCTTCCACTGAGGCTCTCCTATAGCCAGAGAGGAATGGCTATCAGAAGGGAATGTGGGAGAGAACATAAATGACTGCCCAACAAGGTGTTGGATGTCCTCAGCAGCACCTCCCCTGCCCCTGGCCCTGACCTACTTCTTTTCACTCTTTCTAATAAAGAACAAAAGGCCTCTGGAATGCTAACCCACTCCCAGACAAAGGAAGCAGACTTGCATCCTCTGGCCTGGAGGAAGGAGCTTTGCTGGAGACCTTCTAGCCCAGCCCTGGAATTCCTATCCTTTTCCTTCTGCTAAAACCACACCTTTTCCTGTCTGTGCCTTAACCTGATCTCATCCCAAACTTCTTCAGAAGCCGCCCTGGCAGGCCTGATTGACCTATCCAAACCCCTTTTGGACAGTGGAGTGGAGACCATCCCTGTGCCATCCTTGGAACTGTGGGACACACAGCCATCCCCCGCTGATGGAGGATATCACACATGAGGGTAGATGAATAAATGACAGCACTTGAATCTATCTGGAACCTGCACTGGCTCATTCAGGCAGGGGCTACTGAAGCCCTGGAAAACTCCTGGAACACAGTGTATGTGGGGGCAATCAGGATTGACCCTGGAGCTCACACTGAGGACAAGCAGTGAGAGTGCCCTTGGAGGCTTGGGAAAGACAAAGGTCGCAGTCCTACTGGATTCCACCTCGGGGGAGCTTGATCTGGGCTGGGGATGGACTACACTCACCTGGGATGGGGGCCTCTGGGGCCTGGGGGCCATTCCCTTAGGCTCTAGGGTCTCTGCTTAGGCCAGATGGTGGTCCCTCAAGGAGTGGGATCCCCAAGGTAGGGAGACTCCCTCTTTGTACACTGTGGGGAATTAGAGAGGGGGAGAGCTCAGAGGAGCTCCCAGGGTCCTTCCCCTGGCCTCAGGGAAGACTCTCCAGAACAGGAGGGGAC
>NW_025358433.1:0-3774 GCF_016433145.1 Gracilinanus agilis | reverse complement strand
AAAGAAAGAAAGAAAGAAAGAAAGAAAGAAAGAAAGAAAGAAAGAAAAAGGAAGGAAGGAAGAGCTAAAATCACAATTCAGGGTCTTTCTATGATTCCTATCCTGTAGACAAATTAAGAAACCCCAGAGCATGACTGGATCCTGTTATGGAATACATTACTATTAGTATATTCTGGGGGAATTGATTTATTGTAGAAAAGCAAGAATGCATCTCATTGAATATCTATTTGCTTTCTCTCTACCAAGCTTTCCATTCATAAATACATAATACATAGCTTCAGGCAGAGTAGAGTTCAAGAAAGAACTCAAAGGAGGCTTTCAAATCTCAAAATATGTGGATTTACAATGGAGACAGGCAGGGGACAAAACATGAGTTGTAATACATATATTGAGGTTTGACCCTGAATTGTTGTAATAGGAATCAGCTGAAATCTTGCTCTTTGAAATTAAAATATTAAATCAGTACAGGGATTCTAACATTTAATCTAAAGGGTTTTAATTTGAAATTTGGGAATTTGTTTTATTTAAAAACTATTATTCTAATTACATTTTACTATCATCTACATATAATATATATCCTTTTTAATCATATATATTTTATCTTATTCATTTAAAAATATTATTCTATGAGGGAGCTCATTGGCTTCAACAGAATGACAAAAGAGTCTGTGACAGAAAAAAATAAGGTTAAATATTCCTGATCTAGTCCACTCTGTTTAAATTTTTTTAATAGCTGAGAAAACTTAGGTCAAGAGTGGTTAGATGACATCCCCCAAACATCCAATATTTTAGAAAAAGAGCCAGAGCTAGAACCAGGATTTCCTAATGTTCATATACCCTGAGGGATGTGTTAGAGGTGGGAAGGAGGAAGGGTAGTTGACTCAATGTTAACATAGGAATAGTGGTGTTTAGGCTCTAATTGATTATATGTCATGTTCAATTTGGATTATATCAAATAAGGCAATATATACACAGTATATTCTGTCTCGAAGTGAATAGTTGACAAAGTAGATTGCCAGAATTGGAAAGAAGAAAACCTTAGTTTGAATTCTGTCTCAGATGTTGTGTGTGATGCTGAGCAAGTCATTTATACAGTCTGCACTTCAATTTCTTTATATGCAAAATGGGATTAATAATAATCCTGACTTCATAGGATTGTTTTGAGAATCAAAAGAGATAATGCATGTAAAGGGCTTTGCAAATCTTAAAGTATATTACCATAATGCTTACTATTATTATTAACTATTATTTTTGCCAGTTTTTTATGTCAAGTTCAATTCTTCATGACCCCATTTAAGGTTTTCTTGGCAAAAATATTGAAGTAGTCTGCTATTTCCTTCTCCATCTCATTTTATAGTTGATGAAAATGAGGCAAATGGGGTTTAGATCACACAGTTAATAAGTTTCTGAGGGCAGATTTGAACTTAGATCTTCCTGACTCCAGGCCTAATACTCTTTCAAAGGTACCACCTGGCTACTCATTATTATTAGTTGCTGTGTTTTTAGAGGACAACATAATATAAAGGATAAATGGTTTCTTTTTCCAAAAGTATTTGGTCAAAGCAAAACAGATCTCCCTATGCTCGGAGATGATGTCCAAAGTTATCAAGGCTCCTGCAAGCATCTCTTCTTCATATATTCCTTCTTACTTTTCAGATCTAATCAGAATTTAGATCTTAAAGATCAGAAGTATTTTTTCTTTCCCTTTACCTGGTGTCACTGAAGTCTTTGTAGCAATAAATTCAGTCATAGGTTCTATTTGCACATGCTTCACAGAAACTCTTATTACAACAAGGAAAACACCCTATGGAATCTTCTGGGGGGAGAATCCATATTATTTCCCAGTTTCTGAAGTAGTAGTGTATAGCTACCAGAAATAATTCAGATGGTCGATATATTCGAACATTTGCCTATCTAGTATAGACTTTCTCTTGGATCTTTTTATTGGGTTTTATAATTTTTCTATTTCTGTTCTGTAAGAGTTTACCTCAAATGTTTGAAAAGATAGACTTTACTCATAAATGTTGATATCCTTGTATAGAGATAGAGGACCCTATTATTTAAGATTCAAAATTTAAATTCAGTAGAAATAAATATTAAATTCACCATATTCTTTACATCACCCAATTATTTTGTTTTTCTTAGGTATATCTGGCATTTATTTACTATAAACAGAATTGTATGTAGGACACATTAATGACCTGGCATGTTGGACAATTCTTGTGTTGCTCTTACAACCTAGATGCCCCAGAACTCTGAGCCAATTTATTTTAATTGGGGATGAGGGAGGAGAGTCAAGCTAAAATTAATGAGAAATTCTGCAAGTTAGCCTAGAAAGAGAAGGTAGTGTGGCCTAATAGAAATGGTACAAGATTTGGAATGAAAAGACCTAGGTAGGAATCCTATCTCTGTCATTTGTTATTTGTGGGCAAGGCATTTGTGATGTCTGGACCTCAGTTTCCTCATAATGAAAAATTAATCTGGACTAGATGACTTCAGAGGTCTCTTCCAACTTCCAATCTTCGATCCTATAAATAACATACCGTATGAATTATTCTGGTTAATGAAGTACTCTAATTGATAGAGTGCTACCATAGCAATTAGTCTTCAGAGAATAAAAATATAAGGAAATTCAAGTATCTCGAAAATTATCCTGAATACAATGCAATTGTTTCTTTGATAATTAAAATATATTTCCTTGTCTTGAACTGAGTCATTATAATAGATCTTAGTTATCATAGCCCTATACATATAATTCTGGGTGACCAACATTTGGAGTTGATCATATTCCACACTTCAATGAATTGCAGTTGTATTATTGGTCTCTGATTCATTTTGAAAGACCCAGCTACTATACTATTCCCATTGACTTGTATTTTATTCATATCTTTATTTATCCCAGTTTTGATTTGGTGCACAAGTTTTTGCTTCCCAGAACTTGAATTCTTTTAGTGTGTGTCTTTCCTATCAGATATTTATAGTTATTCCATTTACCACTACTCTGAACTGACTCTTGCTTCCCAATTTTTAAAGATACCCTTTAGCAAAACAATTTGGAAAGAAGTTTTACCTTGAAAAAAGAATAGATTCTCCAATAGATTTGATTGTGGGAATCAGCCTCTGAGAAAAATAAAATAGCTATGTCAAAATAAAATTACATCAGCTTGAAACATAATGCAAATCTTTCTTCCATTCTGCTTTATTCTTCTCATTTCCTTTGAGATTTCTACATACACCTCCAAAGTATGTCTAAAAGAGGGTCTTTTTAGTCTCTCGATGCTAATCCTGCCAAGGCCTCACTGTTAGGAAATCTGAAGACCAGAGTGAAGCAGGGTTGTTTGCTCTTGGTCCACAGTGTGCCTGCCATGGGCACCCATTCTTGGGCACTCACTTTGTTCTATACCATTGGTCTCTCTTATGCCATCATTTCCTATTCTGTGTGATTTCCAACTAAACATTTGTCTGGCTAAACATCTCTGCTGAATTGGTATCCCCAAGTGTTGTCTTATAAATTTGATGCCCTAGACATTATCAATCAATGCAGACTAATCCCATCCCTACAACAAACATTTGCACAGACCATTCAAAAAAGTGGTCTCTACTTTTGTCGTTTGCTAATGAACAGAAATGATGCATCCATTTTCATAGTTGAACACGAGCGTGCTTAGCTTTCTGTGATCTGAATGTGTTGGCTTTTGATGCTGTCTTAGATTCTTTCAGTCCTTGTGATTTGGCATTACTTAATCCAAGACCACTATATATATATATATATAT
>NW_025358432.1:0-1352 GCF_016433145.1 Gracilinanus agilis | reverse complement strand
AAAAAAACTTCTTATATATGGTATTTTATTTTTTTACCAAATACATGTAATAACAAATTTCCATATAAATTTTCCAAAGTTATATGATCCACATTGTCTCCCTCCTTCCATTCCCTCCCCCCTCTTGGAGTTGGCAAGCAATTTGATCTGGGTTATACATGTACTATCATGCAAAACATATTTCCATATTGTTCATCTTTTTTTGCTTTTTCTTTATATTTCTTTAATTGTCATGCAAAACACTTCAAATATTGGTCGTTGTTATAAGAGCACACCCATACAGAACCAAAACCCCAAAATAAAACCACAAATACACTGATGTGAAAGATAACTCCAACAGTTCTTTCTTTGGAGTATTGTTCATTTTCATAAGAGAATACTCGTAAAAAAAACCAAAACCCCCAAATAAAAACCCAAATAAACTGATGTGAAAAATCATATGCTCTGATCAGCCAGGGTTCCTAGAGCTCCTACTATGTGCCAAGCATTAGAATAAGCATATTTTTCCAAATATGATCTTATTTCATCCTCAGAACAATTCTATAAAGAAGGTGCTATGATTATCACTATTTTTGTTGTTGTTGAGTCATGTCTGATTCTTTGTGATTCCATTTGGGGTTTTCTTGGTAAAGATACTGGAGTAGTTTGCTGTTTCCTTCTTAAGCACATTTTACAGATGAGGAACTGAAGCAAACAGGGTTATGTGAGAGGAAACTGAGGCAAACTGAGGTTAAAGTGTCTTGTCTATGATCACACAACTACTATGTGTGAGATGAGATTTTAACTTGAGTCTTTCTGACTCCAGGTTCAGTACTCTATCCACTGAGCCATCAACTGTCTCTGGTATAGTCGTCTGTTGCCATATCGTGATTCACTTATTGGGGCTTCACTTTATTGCAGGTTTAAAAAATATATATACCTAAATCTGTATCCTGGAATTACACTTATTGTAGCCCACTATTGGCTGATGGAATGAACGGCAACCAAGCACAGTGCAGTGTGTTACATCCTGGGTGTTGATTGGCTCAGTGACTGTAGGTTAATAAGAGTGTGGAAAAGGTTTACAGGAGAAAGGGAAGGGTTATAAAGCCTTAAATATATAGGTAAATAATAAAATAAATATAACACCACTACTTCACAGATTTTCACCTATTGCAGGGGTCTCTGGAACATAACTGCCACAATAGATGAAGGATCACTGTATTATAAAATTTACCAAACTTTATGATAATGAATGAGTATTAGGCTCTATATTCATTGGTAAGTATGCATATTTGCTAAAAAATTTTTGTCACATATTTTAAATGTTGAAAAAATAGATATTTAAAATTAATTGCAGAAAAACTAAACTT
>NW_025358431.1:0-3619 GCF_016433145.1 Gracilinanus agilis | reverse complement strand
CTCTCTCTCTCTCTCTCTCTCTCTCTCTCTCTCTCTCTCATTTTCCCTACCTTTACTCTTACTATTTGTAAATAAACTACCATAAAAGTTATCCTGACTTGGGTCTTTAATTTTGGAATTAGGTAATCGATTCCTGATGACCAAAACTCTTAAATATTCAGTCCAACCACAATTTTTACTCCTTACACTTCTCTATCTCATTTTATAAATGAGAAAAATGAAGCAAACAGGATTGTGACTTGCCCAGGGTCACATAGCTAGTAAATGTCTAAGGCTGGATTTTAATTCACAAAGATGAGTCTTTCTGATTCCAAGCCCAGTACTCTATCTACCTAGCTGCCATCTGGGATATATTGGTTGTATGTAAACTTAATGTCATTACTATTATGATTATTAATATTTATGTTATTATTAGTAAGAAAAATAGATGAAAAGAAGAAGAGATAGGAGGTAATAGGTACATTAAGAAAGAGGAAAAATGTAATTGTACTAGAAATATGCATGTATAAAAGAAAAAGTGATTAGAATTTATTCTGCTCCTGATTCTTGCACTAATTATGTTTGTTACCTGAGGCAAACTACCCAACTTTTATTTGGCCTCTCTATGAACCTTCATTTGCAAAGTTTGTCTGTGTACATGTGTGTATGTATACATGTGCATGTACATACTTGTTTGAGGGATTATTAGGAGTAATGGTTGGCTAAAAGATTTCTAAGATTCAATAGATTTTGAGTTATCAAAGTTGTGACAGGAGAAATATAAATCAGAGAAATAATTTTAAAACACTTTGATGAACTAGAATGTATGCAAATTGGTAACTGTTCATGTCAACTGATAGTTATATCTTGAGCCTATTTCATGTGAAAATTCATTGAAGTAGTAAGGAATATTTAGACCAAGAAAGGAATAGTTTGGGAAGTTATGGTTTGTGGCATCAAGCATTTCAAAGGTTGTTCTGAAGAGGATTCTGGAACTCAATTTGTTCTGATAGCCCTAAAGGGGACAACTATAATCAATACATATAACATCACAGAAATATAAGGCCTCAATGCAAGGAATGATAACAGTAATTATGAGATTTTTAGGAGAATGGTGACTCCTCCATCATTGGAGGTCAAGTAGATGCTATATTACTATTTATTAAGATGTTGAATAATATGGGATTAGGTTTTACATAATAGCACACATACAAATCATATCTTATTACCTGTCATCTTAGAGAGGAGAAAAGGTTGGTGGGGAGGGAGAGAATATGGATTTACAAATATTAAAATTGCTTCTCCATGTAATCTGAAAAAATATAAAAATTAAAACATCAAAAAAGATGTAAATTAAATTATTTCCCTGGGAAAAGAACTTAATGAACCAGGGGGTGCATCTTGGCATAGGGGAAAGAGTACTTTCATGAGTTAAAAGACTTGGATTCAGTTCCTATTTCTGATTCTTACTACCTGTGACTTTGTATAGCCTTGCTTCATTAGGCTTCAGTTTCCTCATCTGTAAAATGAGATGTTTGTATTAGATGGCATCTTTGGTCACTTCCTACTCTCAATTAGTGAGGTTAAAACTTCTAACACTTTTTCCGATTTTCTTATTCTTGAAATGAATGTGAGGATATGAGTTGGTTGAGAGATTCCAGCCTGAATAATTTTTATTCTTCAATGAAATATTTGACCATTAATGAAATAACAAGATGGTACTTCATACAGAGGGCAGGCCATCTCATCTCATGGTGTTTTTCAATTTTCTCTGTACAGTGTTTCCTTCACACTTCAATAATTCATTTTTTAGAACTTAGAATACAGGAACAGGCTTTCATTGATGTGGTTAAAAGGCATACAATAGAATGTAATAACAACTTATCTCATCTTCACCTCACCCCCAGCAAATTGTGACAGGAAACACATGTAAGTAGGAACAAATTAAGCATTTGGAGTCCAGTTTGGACTGCTGCAAAACTTGAAGTCTGTCTTTGGTGAAGTCTGGGGAAAGGACAGACAAACTTTCCAAGAAGAATTTCAAACATTTTACCAAGAGATTTCAAATGTTGATTCAGAGAATATTGGTACTTTTATGTTAGTAGGATGTCAAGTAAAACTAAAACCAAACAGGACACTTTCAAAAGAATCTACAATAGGTCATTATCCTCTCTGTAATTTTTTTTATGTTGGGCAGGTAGCAAACACACATATATGTGTGTGTATATACATTCATATACATATATTGATACAATAAAGTTTTCACACTCTTGGAGAGAGAAAGAGAGAGAGAGAGAGAGAGAGAGAGAGAGAGAGAGAGAGTATAAACTTTTTTGCATTATAGTAGTATAGTACTTTGGCAGTTTAGTGAAGCATTTGCCTCTCTCTACCTAATGAGACATGAGATGGGTGCTCAGATTGCAAATACAATGCCCATTATCAAAAACCATCTGCTAATCACTTCTCAGAATAAAATTTTCAAATGCATAAATAAAATATAAATGATTACAAAGGAAATGAATTATTTTGAAATAAAGATGATTTTTTTCCTCTTCCGGGGTCATAGATTCCCTGAAATCTGTCAACAGTTTGCACCACTTTAACTTAAGGACTATGATGATTATTGTTTTTAAATTATTATTTATTAAATATTAAGATGATTATATGCATATTTTATTACTTTTATAAAACTATACATTGCATCATGTTGATAAACATTTTTACAATATTTTGTTTGCAAAGTACTTCACATTTAATCTCACTTTATATAGACATCAACCCTTTGAAGTAGGTGATATCTAACCCATTTTACAGATAAAGCAACTAGGGTAGATAGAAGTTAAGTGACTTGCCAAATATCATATATCTAGTAAGCAAAAGTTGCATTCAACTCAAGTCTTCCTAGATATATAATGATTAGGAGCCTTTATCTATCAAAAGAGTTAGCTGACAATTACTGTATATACAGGAGATATAGCCATTTCCCAGATGCAATAAACAAAAATGTTGCTTATAAATTCAGCTGACACAATTGTTACTCTGGGATGCCATGAGCTTAGATTGTAGTCCAATATCTCTAACTTTCTGTGTGATCTTGGAAAAGTGATTTCCCTATTCTAAGCTTTCATTTCTTCACTTAGAAAATGAGGATGATTATTACTATTCCAAGGGTCTTACAACTCTTAAAAGAATATCTATGCACTTTGGTGATTATTATAGAACTAAAATTATATTTTAATATCTCTTAATTGCCAATTAATTTGTAATTTAATTAGTTAAATAATGCCTCTATTGAAGTCATACTGTAATATTTCACTCCAAGGTAGATGCAACCCTTCCTTCTCAAATTCTCTGCCAAAAAAGTAGAAGCATGGGTCCCATGAATGTGGATAGACCTCATATCTGGTTTGTGGTAATGGGCATTGGATTTGTAATCAGAGCACCTTATTTTGCTAAGTATAGAGGGGCATTTCACCATGGTATTATAGAGCACAGGAAGAATTGTTGTTATTGTTAGGTTTTTGTTGTTGTAGTTGTTGACTGAAACCACTTACAAGTCTCATATTTATTTGGTTATAAAGGGATTGCAATTTCTTTCAGTGGTGAGAACACCCATATTATGAAAAAAAGTATATATATA
>NW_025358430.1:0-2104 GCF_016433145.1 Gracilinanus agilis | reverse complement strand
ATTGGGAAAGACTTCCCAAAGATAATGGTAGTTTAGTTGAACCTTGAAGGTATCTAAGAAAACTAGTAAATGGAAATGAGGCAAGAGCATTTCAGGTTTTGGAACCAGGCAGAGAAAATGCCTCTAGCCAAAAGACAAAGTGTCTTGTTTGTGGAGCTTCAAGGAAGTTAGTGTCAACAGAGTAAATAGATGGGAGTAAGTTGTGAAAAAAGGCTGGAAAGATGAAACATGATGGGTTGGGGTGATAGACTATGAAGGGCTTTAAATATCAAAGAATGATTTTGTATTGCATCTTAGAGGAGTCAGAGTCAGTCCCTGGAGTATTTTTCTTTTCCCCTGCCTCTTGAGAATTAGAGTACTAAATATGTTACATTTATATTTAGCACATTTATTTATATTTAGTATATTTTTATATTTAGTATATAAATATATTTATGTGTGTATATTTTGTATATTTTAATGTGTAATGTGGTATATATTTAAATAAATATTTTATATGTATATAGCATATTATATAATAGAAATATTAACAGAAATTCAATGTGAATGTAAGGGTTCTGAAACAATAAGGAAAAATAGTTATGAATTTTATTTTTTTAGTTATGATTACTAAACTCATTTAGTAACAAGGTTCTACTATTCAACAGAACAGCAGCATTTTACAAAGAAATGATGAAGATCAAGTTAGAATTCACTTTGAAGAAAGCTCATGAAATCATCAATTTAGAGCTAGAAGGGTCTTTAGATTTAAGATCTAACCCTCTCATTTTATAAGTGAGGAAACAGATCCAAAGGAGGGGGGCGAAACTGAGGTGACATGCTCAGGATCACACAAGTATTAAGTGGTAAAGTCAGGAAATCAGGGTTAGAACCTATTCTTATGGTTTAGAATTCATTTTTTTCTGTTGCAACAAAATTCTTTGTAAAAACAAAACAAAACTGTGAACAGCTATTTTCCTGGCTCAACTAATTTACCAGAATTAAATGATGCATTTTATCGTTCTGGGAAAACTCCTCAACCTAAATTTTATTTTTCACCCATTCACCTATCACACCCTGATAAATATTTGCGATTCCTCTCCAAAATCAAATATAGCATATCTAGGAAATAGATTTACACCTTTAGACAGTCTTCCTTTCAAACTCTTGGTGAACAATGGGATACCAATAAAGTAATGAATGACTCTATAAAAGAAGGATTTATTAAGCAACTATTCCATGTCAGACAAGCATATAAATCAAGGCATCAGATAATTATAAACATCTCTGTTTTTCGACAAGGAATTAGCAGTCCTAAATTGCTACAGGAATTGTTGTCTTAAAGAAATGACCAAATTTTCTAAGAAGATCTAACTCTAATAGGATATTTTTACCATTTTTAATATAATACATACAGGGTCTCAAAAGGGACCTTGGATGAACAATTCTATCTATTTGTATTTTCTGAACCTAAAATCACTTTGTCCTTATCCTCTAAACAATTAGCACTTTAAAAAAACTTTTAAATGATTTGCTTTTTCACTATATAGAAAATGAATGTACATTCTTATTGCTATTCAAGGGATTGTTTTGTTTACTGTTCTGCTTTGCTCACATTCAGTATTTCTGGTTATTGGCATAAGGTGAAATGTTTTTGTTGTTTCATGAACACTATTCTTTTGTCATGTAAGTAGCTAAATGGTTCAGTGGATAGAATGCAAGGCCAAGAGTCTAGAGGACCCAAGTTCAAGTCCACCCTTCAACATTTAATTAGCTGTGTGACCTTGGATAATTCACCTAGCCTCTGTTTGCCTCAGTTTCTTCATTTGCAAAATGGGGAAAATAATAGCATCTTCCTCCTAGGGGTGATGT
This sequence comes from Gracilinanus agilis, assembly GCF_016433145.1. Classification (NCBI taxonomy): domain Eukaryota; kingdom Metazoa; phylum Chordata; class Mammalia; order Didelphimorphia; family Didelphidae; genus Gracilinanus; species Gracilinanus agilis. The sequence goes on along the minus strand of NW_025358430.1, from coordinate 253 downwards.
GAAGATTCAATTAGATGATATTTATAAAGAGGGAAGGATGGGAAGAGAATAATGGAAGCTTTGAGGGTTCTAGACTAGGCTTTTGTATACTTTCTCTGAAAATATATGTGCAATAGGTACTGTCAACATTTTATGTTTGTAGTCTTACAACATTGGCATTGAAGTTATTTGTTCCTTTTAGGTTCGTTGCCTGTAATTATGATACCTTTCTGTGGTGTGTACTGCCAAAAGAAGTCCTCTTGTAGGACTTGGG
>NW_025358429.1:0-2094 GCF_016433145.1 Gracilinanus agilis | reverse complement strand
CTCTCTCTCTCTCTCTCTCTCTCTCTCTCTCTCTCTCTCTCTCTCACTTTCTCTGTGTGTCTGTCTGTGTGTCTGTCTGTGTGTCTGTCTGTCTGTCTCTCTCTCTCTCTCTCTTTCATCTTTTCTCCAGGGCCCCCTCATCAATCATCAGTTGTTGTCTCTACAGAGTTGAAATGCTACAGAGCTACAAAGCATTTAAAACCCATATGCAGATACCACTTTTGCTAGGTCAGAGACAAAGATGTCACTTCCCTGGAACTCTTACCAAATATCAGAAGATTATACTTTGCTCCACATGAAACACTGGGTTTGCTCTTATTTTGACAACATAGTGATGCCCAGTGTTGGAAAATTTCCAAAAACATCATTGATTTTAGTGTTGTTGAAATCTTCTCTTTCAAAGTCCAATCCAAAGTTCATCTCCTCTAGGAAGTGTTCCCTAGTCCTCCAGATGAAGGAATCTCTCCTTCTCTTAATTTTCTTATGGCACTTTATAATTATTCTTTGCTTGTATCATATTATCCCTTTTATCATAACATTCTACCATAAGTCATAATTATTTGTGGACTTGTCATTCCCCCTCTCCCAGATCATAGTCAGTCTTTGAGGGCAAGGACTTTTTGTGTTTTCGTGTGTGTGTGTGTGTGTGTGTGTGTGTGTGTGTGTGTGTGTGTGTGTCTGTATGTTATGTGTTTTGATCTCTATTTTCCTAGCATTATGCTTGGTCACTTGATAAATGTACTGGGCACTTGATCAATGTTAATAGATTTAAGTTGAATTGTGTAAGGTCAACTATCTCTTCCTTTTAAAAAATGGATGTTGGAACTACAAAGCTAACCAACTGGTAGTTTTTCCAGCTCTGGATACAGAGTGTTCTGTGCTATCATCTCTCGAAGTCTTGCCAATGAGACTACCTTTAATTACAAAGACATGAAGCATGAAAGCAGGTCAGGAAAACAAATAAAACTCTGGCAACTTTTGCCATCACACATAATCATAGAATTACTGATTGAGAATGGTTCTCAGAGTTCAAACCAGACTTGAAGCACGATCCCTGAAAAATGATCATCCAAACTCTGCTTGAAGACCTCTAAGGTTGAGGAATTTTTTACTTTACAAAGCAGTCTTTTCCACTTTTGAATAACTCAAATTATTAGGAAGGGGTTTTGCCCACTTAATGAGCTAAATGTTTTTCTCTGTTCAATCATTTGCTAATTATTTCATGACTCTCAGGGGCTCAGTTGAATGAGTTTAACTCATCTCCAACACATCAGCCTTTCAAATTTTTGATCTCTGACTCCCTCTTAAAAGTCTTTTCTTTAGGATGAACATACGGGATTCTTTCAACTTTCCATCTCCTAGGACTGGAAGACACTACTTATTCCTCTTAGAATCCCAGTCCCTTTTAATAGCTAAGTGCCAACTTCTACATGAAACTTTTCCTTACCATCCCTTCCCTGGCATTGTGTCTACACCTAAGTCAATATGTATCTAATAATGTCCAACATTTACATGTCATATGCTCCAATAGAATATAACTATCTTGATGGCAAGGGTGTTTCATTAATGTCTTTGTATTCCCAGTACCTTGGCACATAGTCAAAGTTTCATAAATTCTATAGAATTTTTTAGTTTATTTAATCAATTGTCATGTAACTTGGTCTCCAAGCTCCTTCCCCGTCATGGGCATCTTCTCCTCGATTCATTATAAGGTTTTTGTCATGGATCTTGTTCTGCTCAACATTTTATATTTTGAATGTTAAAATACTTACCTATCCAACAAAACTTCACTATTCTTTTGGCCTATTGTTTTAGGCTAATAGTTCTTAACCTTTTTCGTGTCATGGAGTTCTTTAGGACCTGCTGAAACCTACAGATCTGTTCTCAGAAGAATTTTTTTAGGAAATGGTATATTTCATTTCAATTAGAGGTGAATGAAAGTAAAGATTTATTTTTTTCCCAATCCAAATTCATGGACTTGGATATCCACCAACTGCAAACCTACCCATGGGCCCCATGGATCCCAGATGAAGATTTCCTGCTCTAGTATTTCAAATAGTTTTATTTCACAAGGCTTCATATTATATATATATA
>NW_025358428.1:0-2884 GCF_016433145.1 Gracilinanus agilis | reverse complement strand
GATTTATGGAAAAGAACGCTACCCACATTCAGAGAAAGAACTACAGGAGTGGAAACAGAAGAAAAACAACTGCTTGAACACATGGGTTGAGGCAGACATGATTGGGGATGTAGACTTGAAACTACCACACCAATGCAACTAACAACAATTTTGAAAAAGGTCTTGATTAATGACACATGTTAAAACCAGTAGAAATGCATATTGGCCATAGGAGGGGGGGAAGGTTGAGGGGTGAAGGGGAAAGTAAGAGCATATATCATGTAACCTTGTTAACTTTTCTAAAAAATAAATATTAATAATGTTAAAAAATAGGGAAACACATTTCCATAAGTGGTCCTATGGCTCAATTCAACCCCAGTAATAGACACAATGACTTACCAAAAATTTTAATGGGCAAAATCTGGAAAGGTGAAAGAGGCAGCTTCTTCTGTCTTTCCGTTTAGGCACTGGATATAATGGAGAAGGTTCTCAAAAACACATGGCAAGATTTCCCTCCTCTTCAAACTTCTATTCTAAAGTACTCATTGTGGGATAGAGTAGGAATAGTTAAAATATGAATACCTATGTTGAACTTCTAAAAGTCTAATTTTGGTTGCTATAACTCTTCCTAGGAATATAGCAAAGCCTATTTTATACCTTCTGGCCATATCAACATAGGGAAGGGTTGGAAATTCAGCCTTTAGAAGAATAGAACTTACTCTTGGGACTTGATACTGTTATTGTTTCAGTAACTATTCCTCACCTACTCCTTTACATAAACAAATCAGACTTAGATTCTGAAAACTAAAAACTCCAGAGTTCTATAATAGTCATTAGGGAAATTATAATTGTGTCATTAGTTGTTCATTATTCAGATATTAAAATTGAGAGTTACTGGGAATGTTTACCATATGCTGGAGCAAGACTCTGATAGAAGAACTCCATATTCTAAACTAGAAAGGACAATCTAAAGACAAGACCAAGCCTAAGGGCATTAGCTAGGTAGAAGGGTTCCACTCTGCCCAAAAGAGCCTGAAGATCTCCTACTGAGGAGATGCCTTTCGTACTGAAGACCCTGAGGGAAAGAAACAACAACGTCTTTGGGAGGCTGCTGGTTCTAGGAAAAACTTACTAACTTTTTAAAATTTAATTTACAAAAAATTAACATTCAGAAAAAAACTGAATACCATATTTACTTCTTTGGTCCTATGCTTCCCCTGTCCTTTGAGAAGGCAAGCAATATGATATGAATTATACATGTGAAATGATGCAAAATGTATTCCCATTTTAACTAGGTTGCAAAGAAAGGAAGAATGGAAGAAAAGAAAGAAGGAAGGAAGGAAGGAAGGAAGGAAGGAAGGAAGGAAGGAAGGAAAAAAACACAGAGAGTGAAAAACTATGTTGAAGTCTGAACTCAGAATTCCTCAGATCAATTACTGGATGGGGATAGCCATTTTTCATCCCAGATCATTTGAAATTATTTTGCATCATTGTATTGATAGGAATAGCTAAATCACAATTGATCATCCTTACAATATTGCTGTTGTGTACAATCTTCTTTTGGTCTCTTCATTTTACTTTGCATAAGTTCATATCACTCTTCCCAGGTTTTTTTCTGAAATCACCTTGTTCATAATTTCTCATAGCATAATAATATTCCATCAAAATACTGTTCATAACTTGTTTAGCCATTCCATTTACTAAGAATTCCTTCAATTGCTGTTTATTTCCCTTCACCAAGAGCTGCTCTAAATATTTTTGTATAAATAGGTCATTTTCCCTGAAGAAATTAAAATTTTGCTGCATCATTTAATAATTGATTCTGCTTCATAATAGACTCTATTCTCCATTTTGGCAAACTCCATTCCTCAGTTGACCTCAAAAATTCCATCTCTCTCAGTTCAATTAAAGGCATAGTTGAATGATGGTGATATCTCCTTTCAACCAGCCCCTGAGAAATCTGTTCTTTTTATAATTTGTAAATAGAAACTACTTCAGGCCAGACCCTCCTCAAAGGACCGTTCTGCTTTTTTCTCAAAAACTGGGATAGTTTGATAGTGGTTCGACAGCCCAAAGTAGGAAAGAGACATCTAACCAGATGTTCCTAAATGGGATGGTCCTGATTTTCTAGCCAAAATGACTAGAGGCAGTTGAGGAAAAAATGCAATTAGCATGCCTTAGTTGCCAAAAGAGTGTGATCATCTACATATGAAGAAGGCCAGTTTACCTTTCCTAGCAAACAGCCAGCTGTGACATTCTTCAACTACCCAAAACTCATCCTTTCCTTCATCTCGATAAGGAGTGATTTTCCTGTCCTTTGTAGATCACTGATGTAATTGAGGATGCCAGTCTGATTTACTTTGTTATCAGTTATAGCATCGCCGTTCATATACCATTATCTTGCTCTGAGAAACATGCCTCCGTTTCCATGTTATTTGTGTTTTACTTTCCATATTCTTTGTATTTGATATCTCCAGAATACATACCTAGGCCTGGACCAAAGCTATTCATAGCTTTATAGCCCTCTGAGAACAGTTTCAAATTGTCTCCTAGAATGGTCAGACAAGTTCACAGCTTCATCAATAATCCATTAGTGTCCATTTTTTTGCATATCCCATTAAGTATTTATTTCCTTTTCAGAAAATCTGATAAGTATGAAGTGAATTGCTTTAATTTGTATTTCTCTAATCAGCAGTGATTCAGAGTATTTATTCAGTTCACTATTCATAACTTTGATTTCTTCTGAAAACTACCTGTTCCTTTTTTTATTATCAATTGGAGAATGAATTATATTTTTACAAATTTGGCTAAGTTACATAAATATTAGAGAAATGAGTTCTTTCTTACAGAAACTTGCCATAAATTTCCCCCAGTTTTCTACTGTCAACCTAATTTTGAATACATT
>NW_025358427.1:0-7247 GCF_016433145.1 Gracilinanus agilis | reverse complement strand
GAGAGAGAGAGAGAGAGAGAGAGAGAGAGAGAGAGAGAGAGAGAGAGAGAGAGAGAGAGAAAGGTGGGATGGTCCCACCTCAAAGATTATGCCAATTGTATGGTGGCCAACCATCTGGAGGAACAATCCCAAGAGAATACTGAGAGACAAGAGGAAAGAAGGGCAGTCCATGCCAGTGTGGTTGTAAATAGGTTTCATCGCAGGGATCTTAACTCACAAGGTTGTCCTGAATGGCGGTGATCTCTGCACCACCCTTAGGCCAGGCCAGATATTATATAGAAAGAGAACAAAGAAGGCATAATGCCAAGGATGGCCTGGAATCCCATGCAAGGTTTCCCATGAAGTGGAGCTGCTTTTTGGAGTCTACATTAATCATGGTACTGAAGTCATGTTCCCACAATCTTTCTCCCACTGTTCAAACATCAGTGGATCAAGTAGTTTCACCTGTCCTTGCCTCATCTTCTTAGTCTGTAAGATGGGTGATCTCTAGGAATCATTCTAGATCTGTGATTTTCTGGAGGTAAATTATTCATTTCATCCTATCCTCTCTTTTTACCTTTTGTTACCAAGGATCGTTAGATTCAGAGACTAGGACCTCATAGCTAGAAAGCTGCAGAAGTCGAATTCATAGAGCTGAGTGTAGGATCCTAGACCTAAAACTAGAAGGGCTCATAGAGGGCACCTAGTCCAACTACCTCATGAGGAACCTGAAGCTAAAGAGGGTAAGTGGTCTGTCTAACGTCCCAGAGGTAGAAGTGCTAAGAGGCAAAACCATGATTCAAACTCAGAATTCTAAATTCAAATTTAAGCCTTCTGATTATAGGTCCAGTGTTCTTTCCACTCTGCCATGCTGCTTTCCAGAGATATTGTCCACAAGGACCAAGCCACTCTCCTTTAATTCAGTGACATTATAGGTAAGAGTGTTGGACCTGGAGTCAGGAAGACCTGAGTTTAAATCCTGTCTCAGACACTTAGCAGCTATGTGGTCCTAGCCAAGTCACTTCTGCCTCAGTAAAATGAGGTTAATAACACCTACTTCTTTGGGGCCTGCTAGGTGGCACAGCAGATGGTGCCAGGACTGGAGTCAAGAAGATTCATCTTCCTGAGTTCAGATCTGGCCTCAAACACTTGCTAGCTGGGTGACCCTGGGCAAGTCACTTAACTTCCATTGCCCACCTCTTACCACTCTTCTGCCTTGGAACTAATACTTGATATTGATTCTAAGACAGAAGATAGGGATTTAAAAAAATATTTCTAGACTCTAATTTTCTCACTTTGTATTTCAAGTTATCTGCCAGCATTTTGAAGGGCTCCTCATGGAAAGCAAAGAGAATAGGAAGAAGGAGATGTGTGCCTCCCTACCCCCAGACCTATCCTTGTTTTATTTAATCAGCTAAGCAGCAAGTATACCCCAGCCCTGTGGATTCCTGAAAAGTTACATATCAAAGGAATCTATTTTCAAAGTGAAATGCCTTAAGTGAGGCTGTCCATTCTAGGGGCTTTGCAGGTGAGTCCTTTTGTAAGTTGAATAAGTTGAATGTAAAGTAAAGGGCACTCCTATGCCCCCTTCCCACTAGACACACACCCCAAAGTAGTAGTAACATGCATGTGCATGCTCTGAAGTGACTCCTACTCTAAGTCTATGGTTTTCATGCCATTCACTTCATTTCTCTGCACCTCAGTTTTCCCACCTCTCAAATAGGTATAATAACACTTTTCATATCTATTAATGGGGTTTGTGAGAGTCAAAGGAGATCATGTGTGCAGCACTTGGGAATTGGTACAGGGAACGTCCCTTTTTAAAACCTTATCCATAAATAAAAACTTGGAATGTCACAAAATGCTCTATGTAAGGCATTATTATTATTATTGTCTTTTTTTAAAAATGATGCCTCTTACTCCAGTGAATGGTCATTTAGATATTCAAGCCTATCTGATCTGCTAATTGCAGGATGATCATCTTCAGACGGATTCTCTCCATAGATTGTTGGGTATCAGAAAACCTCATTAAATCAAACGCCAGTCATTTAGAATTGGGACTATGCAAATGGAGGTCAGTTGACTCTTCACTTTTGCATTGACTATGAAAACAAGAATTCATTCCATATAACCGACATTTATGTCATCCCTGCTGTGTGCTAAGCAAAGTGCTAAATATTTTATAAACATTAACTCACTTGATCCTGAAGACAAGCTTGGGGAGACAGGTGCCATTATTATTCTTATTTTTCAGTTGAGGAAACCTAGACTGATAGGTTAAGTGACTTGCCCAGGATCACACAGCTAGGAAGTTTCCTTGGCCAGATTTGAACTTGAGAAGATGAGTCTTCCTGATTCCAGGTCAAGCACTCTATCCACTTCAACACCTAGCTGCCTTGAAATACGTATAACATATTGAAATATAAAACATGACATTGTCAAATAGTATTACTGTTATCCTTACACTAACATCATAATCAAACCAACCCTAGAGAGGCAGGTACTATTATTATCCTCATTTTTCAGTTGAGGAAACCTAGGCAGACAGGGTAAGTGACCTGCCCAGGGACACACAACTAGTAAGTGCCTGAGGTCAGAACTGAATTCAGATCTTCCTGATTCCATGTCCCATGCTCTATCCAGCGCATTCCCCAGCTACACAAAGCAGTGCATTTTTTTTTAAATCTTACCTTCTATCTTGAATCAATACTAAGTATTGTTTCCAAGACAGATGAATGGTAAGGGCTAGGCGATTGGGGTTAAGTGACATTCTCGGAAGTATCTGAGGCCAACTTGAACCCAGGACCTCCTGTCTCTAGGCTTGGCTCTCTACCCACTGAGCCACCTAGATGTTCCTTAAGCAATGTGTTTTGAAAATTAGGGAGGAGAAGGAGGAAGAGTTTAGTGGATCCATATGAGTCAATAACATGTAAAGTGAGAGCCCCCCCCCAAAAAAAACCCATCATGATCTTAAAGTGTATTAAAATTGAAACCTGTTGTCCAGAATGAGGGAAGTGATTAGCTTCCTGTTTTCTGCCCTCCCTGATCAGTCCACCTTAGGAGAATTGTGTTTCAGTTCTGAGTGATGCACCTTAGGAAAAATAATGAGAGGTTAAGAATTGACCCAAGGACCAGATCTACTTGGAGCCATGCCAGGTGAGGAACTACTGAGCAAAGGAGACATTATTTAAGGACAATATGATCGCTGTCTTCAAATGTTGCAGGTGGACATCACATAGAATTTAGGGTGTTGGATCCCCAATAACAGAAGTAGAACTAAAAAGGAAGAAGTTACAGAAAGGCAGGTCATGGCCCAATAAACTGGCAGGAAGGGGCAAAATTGATTGGGAGTAAGAAGATTTGAGACCATTTGAGAAGCTACTGATAAGGTTCTCTACTAATGTGGTAGGTGGCCATGTGACTTAGGAAGTCAGGGGTATGTTTAAAAGAAAAAAGAAATCTCAAGAGGCCCTTCCTGGTCAAGGATGAAAGAAGAGAGAAAAGTCAAATATGATTCCAGATGTTGTAATTTGGAGACTGAGAGTACCATTAATAGAAATAGCAAAAGAGGAAATCCAGAGGGAGAGCATTTGGATGTATTGTAGGTGGGAAGGACATTTTGAATTGGGGGAGGGGTTCCTTTCCCTTCCTTTCCCCTCCTGGGAATACATGGGACCTTCCAAAAATAATGCCTTTACCTCAATTATCTCCTCATAGTTCCAATGCCTCCAGATCCCTGTGCATAAATGAAGTAGATGGACACATGATTTAAGAGATGCTGCAAGATCCCACCTGCACCAAATGATTTCCCATTCACTCCTTTCTACTTCCCCAGTCCCTCAGGAGTTTCTAGATCAGACTTAGTATGGGGGAGGTCCTGTGGACAGATGCCTGCCCTGCGGCTTCCTGACAGCTGACAAAGTTACAAGGACGAGGATGTCAGGAAGGACGGATGATCTCTATCCCTCGAGCAAATGCCCCTGTGCTCCATTCCATTAGGATTGATCAAGTTGGGTCAGGGGTCCTGCTGCCCTCAGCCAGTCACCTGGAGCTTTCACAATGACTAATGAGGCTGGTTCTGCTACTAAAACCTGGGAGAAGAAAAACAATGGCCTGGTTTGGTGGCTCTCCCCTTCGACTCCTCAATGCTCCCCCAGTCTCTGGATACCTCTAATGCTGTTTTGATGGCTTCCTTCTTCACCTTTCACCCCTTGCCTCTCATTCAATTCCTGTCTATTTTGGCGTATTTTCTCCAACTATTACTGTCTGGTTCTTTCCTTCCTCTCTTCCATCTTCTCTCGCTTTTTTCCATCCTTCTTTATTTCTTTTTCTTCTTTTCTTTCCTTCTCTTCATTTTCCTTCTTCTTCCTTCTCTCAAATATTGATTGAACATCAATGGGGACTTTTACTTCACACACTTCCCAGCTGAATTTTGTTCACTTCTGGCTAGAAAGTTCAGAGTATACAGGGCTGGACCCAGAGTCAAGAAAGATCATCCTCCTAAGTTCAAATCTGGCCTCAGACACTTACTAGCTGGGTGACACTGGCCAAGTCACTTAACTCTATTTGCCTCAGTTTAATCATTTGTCAAATGAGAGCTAGAGAAGGAAATGGCAAAGCTTTCCATTATCTTTGCTATGAAAGCCCCAAATGAGATCACAAAGAGTCAGTCACAACTGAAAAATAATTGAACAACAATAAACTTTTCCTAAATAGATTTTCAGAGTGCCTCTGTATACTACCATTAAAGGAACACATATACACATATATGCATATATATACACACACAGATCCCTTGTACTACCATCATTATCACCTCCATACATATATGCATACCACCAGCCAGACCAAGTCTTGATAAATAAGCCAGGCTTTCCTAGGCATATCCATGTGCCCAACCCTGAAATGGGCAGTATAGGGAAGCCAGTGAAAGAATCACTCTAGTATCTCTTCTAAGAAAACCCCAGATGGGGTCCCGAAGAGTCAGACATGACTGAAAAGTGACTAAACAACTGTGCTAGCCTGGTCTGGTAGCTTTCTGGTCCTCTGCTCTGGTCATTTTTCCATTTCCTTCTCCAGTGGCAAACAGAGATAAAGTGCCCTGGCCAAAGTCACATAAGTAATTAGTTTCTGAGGCTGGATTTGAACTTGAGTCTTCCTGATTCCAAGCCTAGCACTCTAGCCATTGAGCCACTCAGCTGCCCCAAGAGAGGCACAAGAAACTATTAAATTCCTGTGGAAAGGGAGGCTCAAAGAGAAATCAAGGGTATGGATTAGAATCAAATATAAGTTGCACAGAGTGGACAGAAAAAAGGAGGAGAGAGAAAGACCAAAAAAGGGGGGAGAAAAGGACAGACTGAGACAGAAATTACTTCCTTCTCCACCACTGATCCTTAGACAAGTGTTTATAAGACTGCATTTTATTCAAATGGACACATGGACTTATATGTGAGGGGTTTTGTGGGTATGGCTGTGTTTGTGAGATTGGGCATGTATGTAAATGTGTAAGATTCTCTGTGTTTTGTATGTATGACAAGATATATTGACGGGCATAGGTTTATTGAATGGGCAGTGAATATGTGCGTCTTACAGGAATATGTATGTACATGTGAGACTACGGGCAAAATTTTACATGTGGACATGAATATGACTGCCTATGTATATGACTAGGTTTGTGAGATTGTGAGTGTGTGCGTGAATGCCCATTTTTGTGTTTTACTTGAGTATGAATAGGCATGATATATGTGTCTGTAACTATGAGATTCTTTGTCTCTGACTCTGTAAGAACATGGGTATGTTAGAAGGGCACGATAGAGTGCATGATCACGTCCAGGACAAAATGTGGATATGTATCTGCTTTCTCTCATTCTCCCTCCACCCTCCATCTCTAGAAGTCTGGCTATCATGAGCAAATCCCTTCATTCCCTTCCCCCCCTTAATCAATCCCATGCTTTCTTGTCAGGAAGATGAGCTACTTACTTCCTAAGGATAAGATGATGGATGAAATATGGGGAATAATTAAATTAGTGGTGTAATGGTGGCGCAAACCTCAATTAAAAAAATATTTCCATTGTCATAAAGTCTGCCCATAAATTTTAGGAAGCCTATGTTTCTGTGACCTCTAGTTCTCAGCGGCTAGAGTGTGCTTGGCAGTTTCTGGTGTGCTGCAGGAGTTTAGGTCAAATGGGGAGGAGGGTCAAGGTGGGCACTGATGTGAGAATTGTTCGTGCAATTTCTTCACCTTCAGAGCTTCCTTCTTTCTCTTGCTCCTGCCCCCATGGTAGAACTGAATCATCTCCACCAGTGACAGAGTCATCTAGTGGAGAAATCCCAGGACAGGCAGTCTGGATACGGGGCTTCTGACTCAATCTGTGCCATTGTACTGTGTGAGTCTGGCCAACTCACTTAGCCTCTCTGGGTCTTGGGGTAGCCATCTGTAAAAGGGAAAGAATAATTGAAGGTTGTCCATCCACAAAGGGACACTGAAAAGGGAAATGGAGTTAAAGATGGGAGAGCATTTGGGAACATGAACACGCAGTATAAATATCAACCACTGTTAAGATTGCTGTTCCTAATTTAGCCTGATCAAGGCTTCCCTTCACAGAACAGCCCAGCTCCTCCTTGCTGACCAAGGACATCCAAAGGGCTATTGTGGGACAGAAATCTCCTGGAGAGAAGGCAGGTGTCTAGAAGTTTTGAAGACCCATCTTTCTGTATTAGTGCCGAAACATAATAGCTTCCAGCCCTGTAACCCATTCAGCTAATAAACAAAAAACTTCCAATTGCCAGTATGGTAACTGATATTTAACTTGGTATTCTTCAATTTCCGTTTGCTTCCCTCCCCAGCTCAAGCCAAAGAATAAATTGTTGCACACTTTTCCTGTTGTTATTGTTTAGGAATAAGAGTGCATTTCTGTGTAGATCCTTGTGATATTTCTAAATAACTCAGGCAAGTCTCTTCAAAATATTTGCACTGAGCTCCTTCTGTCCCCCAGTATGATGTAAGGTATTCAAAAGCAAGATCAGCTTAAAGGGTTTTTGTCTTCCATAGGGCCTAAGATAGTCTCTCATACTTAGAAGAATCATAATAAAATAACTATTGAATTGTGTCCACCCCTTCAACAGGCACAAGAGGCAATGGCCTAGAGGTGTGTGTAATATCTATAGGAAGACAGAACAGACAGGGAACAGGAAAAATAGGGAAGAAGGAAAGAGGAAAGGGAGGAAGAAGAGAAGAGAAGGAAGGAAGGAAGGAAGGAAGGAAGGAA
>NW_025358426.1:0-1669 GCF_016433145.1 Gracilinanus agilis | reverse complement strand
TTTCATATTTTATTTTCCAATTTATATGTAAATTTTATACATTTTACATTGCACATTCTTTCCTCTCTTCCTTATCTCTCCTCACTCTGAGACAGCAAGCAATCTTATATGTTATACATGCATAGTCATACAAAATATTTTTCCATATTAGTCATATTATAAAAGAAAAGACGGGCCCAAAGGAAAACCCAAACAAGAAAAATAAAGTTAAAAAATTTAAATATATACACCTGTATCAACATTCATACTTCACCAGTTATTTCTCTGGAGGTAGATAGCATTTTTAATTCACAAGACCTTCAGAATTGTCTTAATTTATTGTATTTTTGAAAACAGATTATCTTTACAATTGATCGTTATATACTACTGCTTTTACTGTGTACAATAGTCTCCTGGTTATACTCATTTTACTTTTTATAAATTCATGTGAATCCATTCACATTTTTTTTCCTGAGAGTATCTTGCTTGTGATTTCATTTTCTCATTTAATGTGATTTTTTGAATTTTTAAATAATATGTTATAATAATATTTTACATACATTTTCCAAAATTATAATATTCACTTCCTCCCTCCTTCCATCCTTTATGATATGATAAGCAATTTGATCTGTATTATAATACAGACATCTGTGCTCTGACAAAACATTTTTCCATATTAATCACTTTGTAAGAGAATATTCATATAGAACCAAAACCCCAAAGTGAAAAAAAAATAGTATACTTTTACCTGCATTCAAAATATATCAGTTCTTTATCTAGAGGTGAATTTGATAGTTATTTCTAATAGCATGATAATATTCTACCACAATCATAAGCCATAACTTGTTCAGCCATTCTCCAAATGGTGAGCATCTCCTCAGTTTCTCATTCATTGATACCACAAAAAGAGATCCTATATATGAATGTTTCTACATTTTTCCATTTTGTTATTCATCTTTCTGGGATACAGACTTAGAAATACATTTTTATAATCCTATGGGCATAGTTCCAAATTTCTCTTTAAAAGGATTGAATCAGTTCACAACTCCACCAACAATGCATTATCGTTTTAATTTTCCTTCATCCTCTCCACCATTTGTCATTTAAATTTTCCGTACCATTAGCCAATCTGATATGGATGGGGTACTTCAGATTGTTTTATTCTGCAATACATTCTGATCATTTGTCAATTAGGTAATGACTTGTACTTTTAAATGTTGGATTAATTCTCTATGTAGCTGATAAATGAGGCCTTTATCAAAGAAACTTTCTTTAAAACTTTTTTTCATATTTATGAATACTATGTAATTTTCTCCATCTTATTTATTCCATTCATTCTAATCTCTATCTTTTCACTTTGTCTCCAAGACACCAAGTTTTTCTTCTGACCACCACTTCTTCCAATTTGACCTTTTTTCCTATCACCCAACTTTCTCTTATCCTCTTCCCCTCTTACTTTCCCATTAGGTAACAGAGGTTTCTATGTGTATGTTATACCTCTTTTGAGCCAATGATAATGAGAATAAGATTCAAGCACTCTTCCCCCCTCCCTATCTTCTCCCTTACAGTAAAAGTTTTTTGTGCCTTTTTGATGTAAGATAATTTGCCTGGATCTATCCACACCCACACCCTCTTTCTATGTATAGTTCTTCTAACTGACCTAATAATGATAAAGTTCATTGAAGTTAAA
>NW_025358425.1:0-1785 GCF_016433145.1 Gracilinanus agilis | reverse complement strand
ATCAACATCTCACACCCTACACCAAGATAAATTCAGAATGGGTGACAGGGGTCTAATTACTCAAATATACAAGGAGTTAAAGCAATTGTATAAAAAATCAAGCCATTCCCCAATTGATAAATGGGCAAGAGACATGAATAGGCAATTTTCAGGTAAAGAAATCAAAAGTATCAATAAGCACAGGAGAAAGTGTTCCAAATCTCTAATAATTAGAGAAATGCAAATCAAAACAACTCTGAGGTATCACCTCACACCTAGCAGATTGGCTAAAATGAAAGAAGGGGAGAGTGATGATTGTTGGAGGGGATGTGGCAAAATTGGGACATTAATACATTGCTGGTGGAGCTGTGAACTGATCCAGCGATTCTGGCTGGCAATTTGGAATCATGCTCAAAGGACTATAAAAGAATACCTGCCCTTTGATCTAGCCATACCATTGCTGGGTTTGTACCCCAAAGAGATCATAGATAAACAGACTTGTACGAAAATATTCATAGCTGCGCTTTTTGTGGTGGCAACAAATTGGAAAAGGAGGGTATGTCCTTCAATTGGGGAATGGCTGAACAAATTGTGGTATATGCGGGTGATGGAATACTATTGTGCTAAAAGGAATAATAAACTGGAGGAGTTCCAGGCGAACTGGAGAGACCTCTGGGAACAGATGCAGAGCGAAAGGAGAAGAGCCAGAAGAACATTGTACACAGAGACTGATATACTATGGTAAAATTGAATGTAATGGACCTCTGTACCAGCAGCAATACAATGACCCAGGACAATTCTGAGGGATTTATGGTAAAGACGCTACCCACATTCAGAGGAAGGACTGCAGGAGAGGAAACATATAAGAAAAACAACTGCTTGAACGCATGGATCGGGGTGGACATGATTGGGGATGTGGACTCGAAACTACCACACCAATGCAACTACCAACAATTTGGAAATTGGTCTTGATCAAGGGCACGTGACAAAACTAGTGGAAATGGGCATTGGCCATGGTTGGGGGAGTGCGGTGGGTGATGGGGTAAGGAGGAGCATGAATCATGTAACCATGTTAAAAATGAATATTAATAAATGTTTAAAAAAATAAAATAATTTGATTCATGAATGTTTTAAATAAAATAAGCATTGATCACAATTATTTCATATTATCTTTTTCTAAAGAATTTTGGTAGCCACTATTCCACAATTATTTCTTTTTTAATGTTCTGTGTACTATAACATACCCCAAGACTCGAATGTATATGATTTATAAATTGATTTGTGAGTTGCCCAAAATTATAAAAATGACAACCCCATGCATACCTTCCTCACCTTTACAACTCCTGTCTCTGTTTTCCCCAATGTTTGCCACAAATCCATTCAACCTATCAGATCTGTCCCCATATTTTAATGACATTATATGACTTTTTCACTTCTTGTTTTTTCCTGCAGAGTTTGAAGGGGAGATATGTTTACCATTTTTACATATTGTGAGGGTGGCATTGGAATCTTTTAGCTATGAGCAGTATATAACATTGTTCTAACATACAGATGCTTAAGGGCATCTTTTCCAGTTTTCCTTCCTTGTAGTTCCTTCTCATGTCTGTTTTGTACCTTTCTTGATTGTCCTCTAGAAGATACTAATTTTTAATCCTTTTAAGACAAATGCATTCCTTATTTCTCTGTCATTCAGAAACATTAATAAAAAATTAACATTGAAAATATGGGCCTTTGTTCTCATGGAAAGGTCAGGGTCATTAAAGGATATTCACATTTTCCAAAAGAATCCAGCCCATTCTTCAATCT
>NW_025358424.1:0-1422 GCF_016433145.1 Gracilinanus agilis | reverse complement strand
TACTTAAATATAGAATATTTACAAATATAAAATTAATGTAAAATTTTAAATTAAAATAAAATTTAAAAATATTTTTATTTAAAAAATAAAATAAAAATAAACAGAAGAGGCCAGCAGGGTTTTAAATTAAAGATAGAAAGTGGTTCCTCCTTAGGGACACAGATTGGAAAGTAGAAGGATTAATTATCCTCCCATAGAAAGAAACTACTAAATAAAACTAAGGAAATGCCAGAGAAACAGAAGAATTCTGATACAAACTCACAGATGAATGTCTTCAATGGGTGACTCAGTGTGGGGCTATCACCAGGCCTTTAGAACAAAAGACCCAAATAAAAATCTATAGAGCGTCTCTAGGCTCTAGAGACATCTAACTGGGCCAATGGGTGCTGGTGAGAGCAGAAGGATTTACGTAATAGCAGAGGCCTGAAATACAGGAGTGGGACTGGGAGATACTGAGATAGTTGCTTGCTTAAGTCAAAACCTCTTTTTTTTCCCCCCATGAGGAGAAATGCTGTCATCCTTCTGAATTCTAAATGAATTACCTTATAATTCAATATTATTTTCATGTGGTTTGGTTGGGAAAGGGAGAATATTATCTTTCTAGCCATCCAGGTTCATAGTCTGGACGTCATTGTTGACTTTTCCCTCTTCCCGACCTCTTCCCACCCTCCCATATTCCATCACCAGCCTGGTTTTGCCTGTTCTGTTGCCACCGCATGTCCTGCATCCATTTCTTTCTCCCCATCACATGGCTACTACCTAGTTAGATCTCTCATTACCTCTTGCTCAGACTATAGTGACAATCTTCTGTCATTTCTCCCTGGTTCTAGCCTCTCCCCTTCTCCAAGCCATTATTAACATGGCAGCCAACATAATCTTCCCAAAGCCGGCTCACTTTTCTGCTTAAAAAGCTGTAATTTTTGCCTAAAGCAGAGATGTCAATCCATTGCCTGCCTGGAGCAGGGCAGGAGATGGGGGGGGTACTTTCATTCCCCAACACTGCTGAGTGTGGTTGGAATCAGATTAAAATGTGTTTGGGAAATATTTAACAAAATAAATAAAAATATAATAAAATGTAGATAATGCTATTATACGGTTTTCTGAATCAGTATGTTCAGAAATTAGACTACAGGATAAAATAAAGCTCTTTACCCTGGCATTCAAGGTCCTCTACAATCTGGTACCCATCTTCCCTTTGACCTTATTTCATACTCTTCCCTTTCCCAGATTCTGTATTTTAGCCAAACTGAAACTTAACTGTCCCTGAACTTGACATTCCATTTTCACTCTACTTTTTCACTAAAGTCACACCTCATAATGCTCTACCTCCTAGTCTCTCAAGCTCTCAGAATCTCAGTCTTCCCTTGAGGTTCAGCTCATAGGTGACCTCTCTCTCTCTCTCTCTCTCTCTCTCTCTCTCTC
>NW_025358423.1:0-7991 GCF_016433145.1 Gracilinanus agilis | reverse complement strand
TATATATATGTATATATATATATTATATCAAGGAACTGGCAAGAAAAAAATGCCCATCAGTGGGAGAATGGCTGAACAAATGATAAGTGCAATAACTATTATTGCACAATAATGACAAAGAATTGATTCAGAGAAACCTGGGATGATTTTGTATTAGTTGTGGATTGTCATGAATAATTTTTAGAGAAGAATTTATATGACTATAAGAGTAATATTAATCAACTTTGAAAGACTTAAGAATATTTATTAAAAAATATAATGTACAATCGTGACTCTAGAAGTCTAATATTGAAGCATGCTTCCCTTCTCTTTGCAGAGAGGTGATGGGCTGTAGGTGCAGACTGAAGTATATTTTTTCAGATGTGTGTAAAGTTCAGGAGGGGTCATAGATAAGCAGATCAGTACTTGTACTACTATATTAAATTGGGATATCTCTATAAGTAGCATAAACACAGTGAACTCATTTGGAAGTATTTTAAAATATGTAAGCTTTGAGAACTTAGCTAAGATAAATATTGCTGGCAGTAAAAAAAGTATTTGAATTAGTTGTCAGAGTATTGATAATGAATTGTTTTAAATGTTTTTCAAGCTTTGCCATGTCTTACTCATCCATTTGTAGAAAAGGCTATGAATTTTCAATAGATCTATGGATATGGATGATGTAGAGAGCAGTAGACTCTTAATGTTTCAAGATAGAAAAATCAGATATATTTGCTTTCAGAGGAAAGAGAACCAGTTATAAACTTTATTGTTAAGTGCTTCAATATGTCACAGACTGAATTCTACTGGGAATTAAAGTATGCCACCCAATACACAGAGTGGTGTCTTGATATCACTCATTGTAATAATAAAAATCTATTAAACTGGGGGCAGCTGGGTAGCTCAGTGGATTGAGAGCCAGACCTAGAGACAGGAGGTCCTACGTTCAAATCCAGCCTCAGACACTTCCCAGCTGTGTGACCCTGGGCAAGTCACTTGACCCCCATTGCCTACCCTTACCAATCTTCCACCTATAAGTCAATACACAGAAGTTAAGGGTTTAAAATTAAAAAAAAAAAACCTATTAAACTTCTGGCATCGTTCACGTCCAACCTTATTGTCATGATGGAATTCTATTCCTACACTATATTATAAAATATGAAAGTATAGAACAATGCACCTTAGCCTACATAAATGACCTGAGAAGAATAGATGAGGCATAAGATAATGGAAGTCAGTGCATGAATGTTATCACCTCTCCATTATTCAGGAAAAAGCAACTGAGATGCCACTGAGTGACTCTAGTTAAGCCTGAGAGCATGACTAATAGAGAGGGCATGCCTAGATGGTGCCTTCTGAATCTCTCTTGTGTCTTCTTAAACCAAGAGTAAAATCCCTAAGGCTTTTCTTACTTGAAGTCTAGGGCTCTTCCACCTTTGCTGCCTCTCGAAAATGGTCATACATTCAGCTTCCAGGTCTGACCCTATCCTAGCTCAGTATCAGAATGCTGCATTTTATTGGGTTAGCATGTAGAGCTGAAAAAGCCTTTAAGGTGTCATGCGGTCCTTAAGTTAGATTGTTCTCTATGTATGATGTCTTAACCAGCTGCACAGACATGAACCTGTCTTGGTTTTGGAAAACTCCAAAGAGTCTGCAGATTTTCTCACCTTAACCTCTAACAACCTTTTCTGTCAAGAAGCTATATAATTAACATTCATTCGACTAATTATTTTACCTTCAGTGAGCTTCAGAGCTCTCTTAATGAACATATAGCAGTATTCCCTTGTCTCCAAGACAGGACACGGTAATCTTTTTTTTGATTGGTGGGGAGGAGGAAGAGAGACAGTAAGAGACACAGAGAGATCGAGACAGAGAGGGATAGACACACACACACACACACACACACACACAGAAAGAAAGACAGAGAGAGACAGAGAGGGACAGACAGACACAAATACACACATAGAGAAAGAGAGAGAGAGAGAGAAAGAAAGAGAAAGACAAAGAGACAGAGAGATAGAGACAGAGAGGGATACACACACACAGAAAGAAAGAGAAAGACAGAAAGACGGAGAGAGACAGGGACAGACAGACACACATACACACAGAGAGAAAAAGAGAGAGAAAAAAAGAGAGACAAAGAGACAGAGAGATAGAGACGAAGAGGGATAGACACAGAGAAAGAAAGAAAGAAAGACAGAGAAAGATAGAGAGATAGAGACAGAGAGGGACAGACAGAAACAGAGAGGAGAGAGAGAATGCAGAGGTTAGTTTGGAAGGATAGGATTTTTAAAAATACTTTCTGAAACTCTAAAACTGTAATTGTGTGGGAGGCCCATTAAAAAAAAAGCAAATTGTTATTAATGCATGAAAATTCAAATTTTTAGGTTTCAATACACTGTCATCTTACTTGTCCAATCTATTTTTTGCAATTTGTTGAAATATTCTCTAGTTGTTGCTAAGTGATTTAATAGATTTAATTTGTGATTCCAGTTCTAAGGTGATCTAAAGAATATGATGAGGAAAAAAACAAAATTCTAATATCCATCATTTGTGAATCCAGATACTTGTAATTTAAGGCTGCAAAAGAACTGTGTTAATCCCTGGGGTTTCAAGAATCCATTGTTGGCTTAAATGAAAGGGCAGGGGCAAGGGCATCAGTAGGTTTCATCATCAGATGCCATTACAATGGCCAGCATCTCCTACAATGCTTAGAACTTAGTAGATTTTAAAATAAATGATTATTGATCAATTAGTAAGATTTTAATTTAGAACGGTAGACTTTTACACAGCATCTTCCTATAGGTTTACACTGAATAGGGTCATATAAACATAGATTTAAAGCTGGAAGAGACCTGAGAAGTCACCCTCCTCTTTTTACAAAGGAAGAAATTAAGATTTATAGGAGTTAAAGCATTTGTTCAAGGTCACAGCCAGTGGCAGAGGTGGAATTCAAATACAGACCCTCCAAAACCTTATCTGGCTTTGGATTCCTACCTCTTCTCTATGTTGGTGTGAACGATCTATGTAGTAAATCCTGTGGACAGATGCCATGTGTGAAAGTGTGTTTTATATAGTTCCTGGAGAGTTTCTCATGCTCAGTCACATTTAAATAACAATAGTGGTGATGAAAGTAAGGATTGTTGTAAGAAAGTGATTTATCTAACTAGTAAAGAGGGGACCTGGCATATTCAACTCTAATTTGGAGGCAGTTTAGATTTGCTGTAAAAAGAAATGTCAGTTTTGTCTAAGTACATTTTTAATTGCTAGAATCTAGTGCAGGATAACATCTTTTATAACAAAGGGGAGACATTTAAACTTAATGAAGAACTATCAAGGGGTAAAAATGTAGAGTTGAAGCATGGCATTTACTCATCAGAGACAGCTTCAGGAAAAAAAAAGACAATAGAATTTTCTAGACCTGTAATATTTTCGAAAATTAAGCTAATTTTTCAGTGGGCTAAAACAGCCGTCATAAAATTAGCTTCGAGTCAAGCATTCTCCTTTAAGAATGCCAAGCACAGAGTAATGTCTTGTTCGGGTAGAGGAATTCATTCAGTTTGTCATTTCCACAAATTGTCACATGACAAAGATGATTTAAAAATTGGAATGTGACACCTGTTGCCGACAGATGCTAAAGCTCCTGTTTCTTGAGAGAAAGTGGAGACTTGTTGGAAGAAATGTCAGTGCCCTTCACATGTGATTTGGTTCTTGAGAAAATGGAGTTTCAGCTTTGGAGACAGCAGCTTGCTAAGGTGTGAAAAGTTGGCCACCAGAGGGAGAGATGCACCAGGACAAAAAATGGAACAAAATGGCCAATGCACAGAAGTTGTTGAAACGGAGTGTCCAGTATATGTAGAAACGAGATGAAACTTACTAAGGAAGAACTGGCCCATTGGTTTGCTTTAACAGAGGTCATCAGCCCAGATGTACAGAAGAAATGGAGGACAGCAGAACCTCATCTTAGCATGGTTTAAATGTTTTAAAAATTAAAAATTTAAACAAAAAAAGAAAAAAATTGTTTGGCCTTCCACCAAACAGGACATGTCACGTTCTATAATATGACATAGTGGATGATGAGCTGGTCTTGGAGTCAAGGAGACCTGGGTTCAAGGCTTCTCTCTCTCTTAGATTGTCTGGGTGTCCCTGAGCAAGTCCTTGAATCTCCCACTGCCCCAGGCAACTTTCTAAAAATATAAACTAGCAAAGCTGGTGTCAAGCTGCTTTGGTAGGAGCTCCCTCACTGGAAGGAAATTCCTTACATTAATAAAATCACAGGGTAGGTCCAAAATAAAACCCAAACCCCTAACAAGATCATTCACAAAACAAAACTGATGTACTGCAAAGAACTCTGAGTCAATCTGTGACATGGCTGTCAGAGCTTTCCCTCTGAAAGACATTTTGATAGGGTTCTGCTGGATTTAGTATCAAATCTACCGTTCCATAAAATGATATATAAGGCCCTATTTAGTGGATGATGATTTTAGATGAAATAATCATCAGGTGTGCTAATGTGTTCTGAGAGAGGAAGCAGCTAAATGGCTTAAAATTTATTCCATGGGCTTCCATTGCTCTTACTGAATATTAAGGAAAAATCAATTAATGAGATCAATAGGAGCAAAAATGGCATTACATACTAATCTGAATTAAGAGGACTAGCTCCTCCCTCCTCTCCTCATTTTTTAAGCCCTTACCTTCTGATTTAGCATCAGTTTTTTTTTAAGTAAAAACAAAAAAAAAACACCTTACTTTCTGTCTTAGAATTAATATTTTGTTTTGGTTCCAAGGCAGGAGAGTTGTAGGGTCTAGGTAAAGGAAGCTAAGTAATTTGCACAGGGTCGCATAGCTAGGAAATGCCCGATGCTAGATTTTTACCCAGGACCTCCTATCCCTAAACCTGGCTGGCTCTCAATCAACTGAACCACCTAATGTTGGATTTAAACATCAGTCTGGCAGTCTACTGAACTATTTCTGGCCTGGGCAAGCTACCCCTAGCCCCCAAGGTTTCCCAGCACAGTCTTCCTTATCTCCCCCTATCATAAACCTAAAACTGAAGCTATCTTATCTGATGAATATTAACTTTCTTGGGGAATGTTTGTCTATGTTTGCCTGCTTTACAATATTTGCCTATTTAATGTATGTTTGCCAAATGCTTCCAGACCCCTGACCCTGAAACCCCCCCTCCCCAGATGCTTCCTGACCACCTGTCCCTGACACTACCTTGATAATTATGTATGTACCAACCCCCTTCCCCAAACATTTCTATATAAACTCTTGGCTGAGAATTCCAAGGGGTCGTTCAGGCACTCCTCTATGCCTAGCGACCCTAGCTATTATTGCTAGTAAAGAATGAGCCTCTTCTTGCATATTGCATTGTCAGTGTGATTCTTCCTTCTGCCTTGAACCTGGGTTAGGTATTAAAATTTGGGTACAACACTAATTGTCTCCAGTAGGAGTTCCAAGAAAGAAGAGCAACAAGGGTGCTAGGCATTTAGGGTTAAGTGACTTGCCAAAGGTCATATCATTAAAAAAAAAGGCCTTTTCCCTATATTAAATCAAAACTTTTCAGTAAAAAACTGTTGTGAGGAAAATTAGGTAGTAATTAATTTTTAAGGATGTACCTAGCACGAAGGTTGGAGCATTCCAAGATGGAATGAAGGAGCAGGAAGTAGGTGCTTGTGCCCTGAGAGAGACTCCATTAGGGGTTGGCAAAAACTGTGGCTAGCCCTGGGAGATCTCAGCCTGCATCCTGATTTCCCTGGGATCCTGTGTGGTGGTGACATCTAGCAAGGGGAAGCCATATCCAAAATATTTATTATTCTTCAGGGCTAATTTTTTAGTAGAAAAGAAAAGAGCTCTTTACTTTCTCCAATGGGAAAAATTAAAGAAAGAGAAGGATAAATCTTAAATTTAGTCATTTGTTTTTCTTTGACTAAAGACTTTTCACCTTTTTAAAGAATGAGAATGCTGAGTAACTTAATCAGGAAGTTGACTCCCATTGTTCATGTCCAGTCCTGACCTCTCTCTTGCCTTACAGGCTCAGGACCATTATTTATAACACAATTCCAACTGTAACTCTAGTGATTGCCTCAAACTCAAAATGTCTCAAGCTTTTCCAAAAAACACAACACAATAAAACAAAAATTCATTGACCTTTACCTAACTTCTTTACTTCTGTGACTAGTGTCCATGGTGTCCCTTTTACTTTCCAGTCTTTCATCCTATTATGTTCAATATGTCAACAAAGCTGGTCATTTCTTTGCACTGGCCTACCCTATCCCCTCATCACTTCCTAATTATATGGCGGCTGCTAGGTGGTGCAGTAGAGAGAGCACTGGACCTGGAGTGAAGAAGACCTGATTTCAAATCCAGTGTCAGATGTAGGAACCTGGACAAGTCACTTAACATCTCTTTGTATCAGTTTCCTCAAATGTAAAATGGGGATGAGAAAAGCACCTACCTCACAGAGTTGTTGGGAGATAAAATGAGATATTTGAAAAGAATTTAGCATAATGCTTGGTATATCTTGTTGTTAAGTCATTTCAGTTGCATCCAACTCCATGACCCCATTGGAGGTTTTCTTGGCAAAGATCCTGGAGTGATTTGTCATTTCCTCCTCCAGTGGACTAAAGCAAATAGAGGTTAAGTGACTTATCCAGGATCACAAAGCTAGAGAGTTTATGAGGTTGAATTTGAACTCAGATGTTCCTAATTCTAGATCCAGTGCTTTATCCACCAAGCCATCTAGCTGCTTCCTGGTACATGGTTGGTGTTTTGTAAAGGCTTATTCCCTTTACCTTCCTTTCCTTCCATTCCATTCCCCCTTATATTGCACCAATAGCTTGATTCCAACATCTACCCCCGCTAATTTTTCCTGTCAGACTAACCTATTGTTGCCATTATGCCATATTCCTCTTAATAAATGACACTGGCTTCCCTAGTATAGTACCTGGCATCTTGTAAATTCTTAATATACTTCTTTCTTCCTAGTGGTTATATCATCTCAACTCCTCTTACTGTCACAGCCCTTTATGACCCACTTTTGGGGGGATTGATAACCCTACATTTCCTTTGATCCTACATTTTTTTGGTTTATAACTTTACTTTCTATTTTAATAACAAATCTAAGTCAGAAGAGTAGCAAGGGACAGGCAATTGGGTTTAAGTGGGTTGCCCAAGATGATGTAGCTAGAAAAGTGTCTGAGGTCAGATTTGAACCCAGGTCCCCCGACTCCAAACCTGGCACTCTCTCCACTGTGCCACCTAGCTGCCCTTGTCCCTACACTTTCCATCTCAACCATGTGACTTTGACTATTTGTCTATGACCACAGAAAACAGGAAGAGCAAAAGAATCAAAGGGAAAGAAAAGATTCCATCAGTTAAGTGTCATGGACCTCGGCATATCCTCTGGTGCTCTTTCTTATTACTTAATGCCCTTCCTATTGCCCAGTGTGACTTCCCATCAACATACATGGCTTTCATACTTGACTCTTTCTTGTAACTTCTTGATTATCTTTTGCTGATTTCTGGTATTTTCTGATTTAAAACATTCCATGTGGTTCACCTGGTTGCAGATTCCTGACCTATTGGGACTTTGCTATCTCAATGCACCTTGTTCCCTGTTACATCACTGACCCTTGGCATATCTATGTTTCTTCTGGTTCCACTTATTCTCCGTGTGTCCAAATCTTCCTGCTGCTGTCATCCTTTAATGAACATTTCTCCATTCTTCCTTCCTTTTCACTACTTCCTAATGTCGACCCATTTTTCCTAGTCAAACTAATCCACTTATTGGATATTCTATGTCAACTCCAAAAGCTATAGACTTTGGCACATGCTGTTTGCCATGTGTTCAACTTCCCGACTTGACATCTTCTCTGGTCTCTGTTTCTTATCTCATCAACTTGTCCTTTCAAAGTACAGTTTAAGTTTCACTTTCTCCAACAATTCTATTCTGCCTACTGGACCCCATTTCTCTCTCTCTCTCTCTCTCTCTCTCTCTCTCTCTCTCT
>NW_025358422.1:0-8730 GCF_016433145.1 Gracilinanus agilis | reverse complement strand
GTATATATATAATACAATATATATATAATACATAGATATTGGCAATGGATCATGAGTTATGGTTTTGAGTTGATACTAATCCACAGCATACCTTAAACACATACTTGGGCTAGATTTCAGGGAGCTCACATCAGCATGGCTAGAGGGACAGGGTTTAACATCTTTTAGCAGAATTATATTCTTCAAAGCACCTCCTAAAAATTTGCTTTTGGAACAACTCATACAAGGAGGCAAGCTTTTACAGTAAACATATTGCTAGATTTAGGGTTAGGAGGCCTGATTTCTTTTTTTTTTTAACCCTTAGCTTCTGTGTATTGGCTTATAGGTGGAAGAATGGTAAGGGTGGGTGTCCGGGTCCAGCCGGACACAACCGAGGGGTCCGGGGAAACGGCAACCTAAATACCCATAGGGGAATAAGAGGGGAGACCTTGCATGCAAGACAGAGTCGTTTCGATGGGTACAAGGCTCGTTTATTGGAGATCTATGACAAGGATATATAGGCTGAGGACAGAAGGGGGTGGGCCAATACTAAGGGGGAAAGGAACGCGGAAAGGGAGCATAGAAAATCTCTGGTGGCGTCTTACTGTCTCCAAGCATGGCTGGGCCTATGATCAATATCTTATCTTAGAAGAGTGAATGATATCTATTCTTAGAAGAGTGACTATCTTTTCTTAAAGTCTTGGTCCCTAACAAATCCCCCTTTCTTTTTTAAATAGAAAGGCGTAAGGAATAAGTTTATTAACCTTTGGTTGTTGTTCAATCCAAGTCTGTCTTAACACCAGAAGTTTTTCCTAAGACACCTTGTGTTCCCTGGTCAATCCATAAGTGAGATTGGCAGCGACAGCCCCTGTCTTAGGCTACACAGGGGGAGTTACTCAACCATCAAGGGTTGAGGTCCTGTGCTACTCCCGTCATTGGGTTACCGCCCTGCTGGAAAACTGCAAACGAGTGTCACAAGGTTGTTCTGTGTCCATCATCTCAATACGATGGTATTGAACCATAGGGAACTTATCAAGGGCTGAGTTAACATTAATTTTGATGAATTTCGTTAGACGTTGGAAGGCCCAAGGGCCAAAGGTTAAGATCAATAAAAATATAAAGAGAGGTGTAATAATAGTGGGAATTAAAGTGGAGAGCCAAGGAGAACCTCTGAGAAGGGTATTAAACCATCCTTCCTGTGCCTCGGCTTCCCTTTTCCTCTGGGCTAGCCGTTCACGCAACTTTGCCATAGATTCCCTTACTACGCCAGTATGGTCAGCGTAAAAACAACATTCTTCTTTGAGGGCTGCGCATAATCCCCCCTCTTTTAAAAAAAGGAGATCAAGACCACGCCTATTCTGTAAGACTACCTCTGACAGAGAAGTGAGTGATTGTTCCAGGGCCGTGACAGACTTTTCGAGGGCTTCTAAATCGGTTGTCATGGCCATCTGAAGAGCGGCCAAGTGTTGGGTCTGGAGAAGGGCAGTAGTGCCAGTGCCAATGCCTGCAGCAAGACCACCGAGACCTAACAGGATAGCTAAAGTAGTAAAGGGTTCCCTACGTGTTCTAGGAGAGGGGGAGAGGAGGGAGGCCACACTGTCGTCCCTGTGGAAAGAGATACGTGGCCATAGCTGGACAAGAACACAGAATTCAAAGGAGGTATTGAAAACTAGAAGAGATATACAAGGGGTGAGGCCAGTATTGCAAGCCCAAAAGCCATTATTCGGGGCTTCCAAAAAGGAAGGGGAAGGGGGGAGGTCAAGGGTGGAGTTACATAAGTGGGCATGAGATCGGGGAATGGTGCCTAAACAAAGGCCACGGCCAGAGACTTCAGCAAGGGTGAGACGGCGAGGAAAGGCGGCGCAGCGCGGGGAAGCTAGAACTGTTTCATTGGGCTCTGCCATATAGGCAATACCTTCATAGTAAGGGGGTTGTGGACTCAGACAGAGCCAGCACTTAATCGTCAAATCTGGCCTGGAAGCATTCAGGGCAGTGTAGGCACCTGATACTAGAGATAAAAATCTGTCTGCTGTACCGGGAATATTTAGGGACCCTTGCTGTGACTGGGGCTGTAACTGGGAGGAGGGATTCGGAGATGAAGGGAAAAAAAGGGGAACCGATGGGATGGGGAGAGGCGTGGGAGCCGGTAATGGCTGGGGGTTAGGGGAAAAGGGGTGTCGTTGATCCGAGAGGATGATGTTAGGACCAACAGAAACAATGAGGGGCTGCACACGGAGGTGGAGGGTGAAAAGGAGAACATCATCAAAACCGCCCTTCTTATAGAGTCGTAAACCCCAAGTCAAGCCATCTGTCCATTTAACACTTCGTTTCCCCGCTTTGGTAAATGTGATAATGAGGGGATTACAATTAGGAGGACTAGGGGTGCACACAGCTGGACTGGATAGATTGCGGGTAATTGCTATCAAGTCCTGGTTCGCCTGGATCCAATATCCAGTGCCAATTGTTTCACATCCCCAGGCTGCACAAAATCCGTCTGTCTGGTCCCCACAGTGTGGTGGCTGATCAAAGCCAGGGCAGCCATATAGAGGAAACTGAGTGTATTGGGTCCAGTAATCCGGGATGCTAGGCACGCCAGGGAGGGTAGGGGCACAGTAGTGGGTTGAGGACATCTGGGGTGCGCCTAGGGCACAAAGATCAACCGGAATGGAAGGAAACCATGTCCATTGGGGCCATTGGGAAGAAGAAACGGAGGTAATGATGGCTTGATTAACTGGATTGATGATCTCCCATCGTTGTTGGACCAGGAGATGAGGACTGGAAGTGGTGACCGGAAGCAAGGTGGAGTAGATGATGTAAACCGCCAGAGAAAACGAGTTCAGGATCTGAGGTCCCATCTGTGATGTTATCAGGGTTGTGGTTCTGAAAAAGGAAGAAGAAAAAGACTTCTCCCTGGCTTAGGAGGGTTAGTATCAGGGGCGAAAGGTTTAATCAGTCTAGATGGAATCCAGCGGGCATTATTAGCCGCTTTATCAAAAATACAGGCGGAGCCCTTTCCCCAGATAATGACAGGGTCGGGGCCACACCAGAGGCCCGTGACAGGGTCACGCCAAAGGACTGTGGCCAGATTAGATGAAGTATGCGGATTCCAGTGGCGATCAGCAGTCAGCATCCAGCGTGAGGAAATTGAGAACAAAGAGGGTGTGAGCAAGAAGCAAAGTCTGATTGCCACTTAAAGGATAAAGAGTTTCTTGGGCTTTGAGTTTAAAAAGAGTATTTTTAAGAGTTTGGTTTGCTCGTTCAACAATGCCTTGCCCTTGTGGGTTGTAAGGTGTGCCTGTAACATGTTTTATGCCTAGCTGGGAACAAAATTGTTTAAAGGCTTGGCTGGTATAGCCAGGGCCATTGTCTGTTTTAATGGAGAGGGGTTTCCCCATCATCGACATGGCGAAAAATATATGCTTGATGACATGTTTAGTGGCTTCCCCCGATTGTGCAGATGCGAAAAGAAAGCCACTAAATGTATCAATGGAAACATGAACATACTTAAGTTTAGCAAAAGAAGGGACGTGGGTGACGTCCATCTGCCATAAGTGGCCGGGGAGAAGACCACGGGGGTTAATTCCCAAATGGGGTTCAGGCAAGAGAGTAACACAATTCTTACAATTTTTCACAATTGACCTGGCCTGTTCTCTGGTAATTTTGTAGGCCAGGCGGAGTGATTGAGAGTTAAGGTGGTGAAGCCTATGTGCCTCTGTAGCGAGGGAGACGGGATCCGAGGAGAGGGCGGTAGAGGGGGTGGGTGTGGTTACTAAGGCAGTTAAGCGAGTGTGCTGGTCCGCGAGGTCGTTCCCGAAGGATAAGGGGCCCGGGAGGCCGGAGTGGGCACGTATGTGGCCCACGAAAAAGGGGCAGGACCGTGATCGAATGGCTTGCTGGAGTTGGGAAAAAAGAAGAAAAGTAGCAGTTGTTGGTTGGATTGCAGGAACGATTTCTAGTCGGAGCAGGGATTGGACAACATACCTGCTATCCGAATAGAGATTAAATGGAGTATCAGGCAGGGAGTGAAAAACTGTTAAGGCAGCATAAAGTTCCACCAGCTGCGCGGACTCATAAGGAGTTTGGATGGAGCGAGGGTGATTGTTCATGACTATGGCAGCAAGGCCAGTTTTGGAGCCGTCCACAAAAATTGTGGGTGCTCCTGAGATGGGGGAGGATCGGGTTTGACGTGTGAGTATGAAGGGGGTAAGATTAAGAAACTGTAACAATTTATTACTGGGCATGTGATTATCTAAGGTGCCCTGAAACGTGGACATGAGTACAGCCCAGTTATCATTCTGAGATTTGAGGCAGTCGAGCTGTTCTCTGCTATAAGGGGATACCACGTGGTCAGGGGGACGGCCAAAATGGCGTGTAGAAAGGCGAATGCCTATCATAGCTATACGGGCAACCAGATCGGGGTACGGGGTAAGAATCTTTCGATTGTACATGGGGAGATGTATCCAAATGAGGGGAGAAGGATCTTGCCATAGGAGTCCAGTGGGAGAGAATTCAGTAGGGAAGATGAGGAGGTACAGGGATAATTTTGGGGAGAAGTATCCAATATTCTGTGTAGCTATAGCTTGTTCTACCTTTTTGAGGGAAGCTTCACCTGCCGGGGTCAAAGAACGAGGGGAGGAAGGGTCAGCATCCCCTCTAAGAATGTCCTCCAGCGGACGGAGGTCTGCTTTGGAAAGTTGCAGATAGGGGCGTAGCCAATTAATGTCCCCTAAAAGCTTCTGGAAATCATTAAGAGTCTTGAGGGAAGAGCGTTTAAGCTCAACCTTATTGGAGAAGAGCCGGTCGGGTTCAAGCCGAAATCCTAGGAAGGTGAAGGGGTATTGAGTTTGAATTTTATCTGGGGCAATGCTAAAGCCGCGAGCTTGGAGCGCTCTGACAATAGCCTGGGCTATAGTCTGTGTCAATGAGGGGGAGGGGGCAGCAATGAGGAGATCATCCATATAATGGATGATATAGGCCGAAGGATACTGAGTCCTGACAGGGTCAATAGATTGAGCAACGAATTTCTGACATAATGCAGGAGAATTAGCCATACCCTGGGGCAAAACGGACCAATGAAATCGGGGGTTAGGCCCTATATGATTGACTATGGGAATGGAAAATGCAAAGCGAGGGCTATCGGAGGGATCAAGAGGGATTGAGAAAAAGCAATCTTTAATATCGATGACAATTTTGCTGAACCCTTTTGGGATAGCAGTCGGGGATGGAAGGCCTGACTGTAAAGCCCCCATGGGTAGCATGGTCTTATTGACTTCACGTAGGTCCTGTAGAAGTCTCCATTTCCCCGATTTCTTTTTAATAACAAAAATAGGTGTATTCCATGGGGAAGTGGAAGGTTCAAGGTGTCCAAGAGAGAGTTGCTCCTGCACTAGCATTAGGGCAGCTTGAACCTTCTCAGATGTTAGAGGCCACTGGTCAATCCAGACAGGGGAATCGGACTTCCAGGTGATCTTATCAGCCTGGATTGCAGGGGGATCAGTGACCTTCATAAAAAATTTTTTGACCCAAGTCCTCCTTTATCGTTTTGGGCTGGGGGGGCTATTGGGTGTAAGATGCCTTGTTCGTTCTTGCCAAGGCCTTTGCCTGGGAGGTACCCAGATTTCAGCATCATGGTGGTGACAGTATCACTGGGGCTCACCATGAGGAGCCGCATCTGGGCCAGAATATCCCTGCCCCAGAGATTAACGGGGAGTCCCGCGAATACATAGGGACGGGTAGTGCCACTATTGCCCTCAGTATCTTGCCAATGGAGGAGCTTAGTACTTTGGAGGGTATCTTGGATCTGACCTATTCCTGACAGGTGGGTGGCTGAGGGTTGAAGGGGCCAGGCTCGGGGCCAATGAGCCTGGGAGATGACAGTAGAGTCTGCCCCTGTGTCCAGCAGCCCTGTGAAGGTTTTTCCTTCGATCTTTAATTGCAGAGTGGGTCGGGACTCAGTAAGTTGTTGTACCCAATAAATGTTGGAAGAGCCGGGTGAGGAAGGACCTCGTTTTTGGGCTGCGGCGGGAAAATCGCCTATCATGGGGAGGGGGAGGACCTGAGCTAAGCGGGCAGGAATGGTAACCGGTCGGGGTGGAGATTCTATGATAAGTTTTATCTCCCCTGTGCAGTCGTTATCAACAAGGGTGGGATGCACAACTACACCTTGTAAGGTGGTGAGTGCCCTGCCTATGACCAAGAAAAACATGCCAGGAGGCGGTGGTCCGAATTTGCCGGTGGGGAGGACTACCGGGCCTTCTTCAGGGGTCAATATTGGGGTGGAGGCGGCACAGAGGTCCAGGCCTGCGCTGCCGGCTGTGGCTGGAGTAAGGGAACTGGGCAGGGGCTCCCGTGGGAGCCCCGCATCCCGTTTCCCGACATTGGGGAAAAGTTCTGAGGTTTGGCTCGGCAATCTCGAGCCCAGTGCCGACCCTTTCGACATTTAGGGCAAACGCTGGGAGGTGGTCTTTGGGTTTGAGCCTGAAGGGGGGTGGGAGTCTGAAATTGCCCTCGGGATAGGACAGATTGCACAACTTTGGACCATTCAGAGGGGAGCATGTGTCCCTCTCCTCCAAGCCCTTCTAGGATGGAGAGTGTAAAAGGGGCATTCAGGCCATAATTTTTAACTGCCGAATGCAGGTCTTTAATGTGCTTAATTTTTAATTTTTTTATAAATTGTTCGATGATGGTGGGGGAGGCCTGGAATTTCCACGGGATCCGCTTTCCTCCTCCCCCTCTTCCTCCTGTTAGGAGTCAGAGGAATCATGTGGGAGGGAAATGGGGGAGAGGGGTTGTAGGGAGGAGGTCTATTCCTCAGAGGGCCATTGTTATGGTAGCGGGCTGTCTCCTCCTCTAGCTCAGTTTGATAAGCCAGATTAAGTGTGCTATCTTGAGGAGGGTCCCTGTATAGGACTGGATAAAGGCGTGGTCTGGGCTTAGAGGGAACAAGGGGCTCCTCAAGGGAGGGATTTTTGATAGGTTCCTCTGAAAGAGACGAGGGACGCTCATTCCCCTGGAGGGGCGAGCTCTGTTCTTTAGTTGAGTTTGGTTCTTCATTTTTTATCTTAGATTCTAAGATAGCGTCCTCGGCCAAGCTGAGGAGGTGCGAGACTTGTTGACTCGTGTCGGCTTCTTTAAGAAAGTCACGAATCAAGCCATAGAACCTGAACAGGTCCTTTTTTACTCTGCTGCCTCTCTTCCTAAGACTATGTTTTAGTTCAGTCACGAACACTGTTTCCTTCGAGAGTGTTTTTCCCATCATGCACACGTATTCCTTCCACTTTCCTAGCACACACACACACATACCTTTTTTAGAAACACTCTTGATTTTTAAATGCCTATGGGGGATGGGACAACTTACCCTACCTCGAGGCGTCTTGCTCAGCCTCTACCCGTTACGTCTTCGCCGCCGCGACAGCTGCTCCTCAGTTGTCCAGTAAGCCGTTTTCGCCTTGCCCCGCGTTGGGCGCCACTGTCCGGGTCCAGCCGGACACAACCGAGGGGTCCGGGGAAACGGCAACCTAAATACCCATAGGGGAATAAGAGGGGAGACCTTGCATGCAAGACAGAGTCGTTTCGATGGGTACAAGGCTCGTTTATTGGAGATCTATGACAAGGATATATAGGCTGAGGGAAGAAGGGGGTGGGCCGATACTAAGGGGGAAAGGAACACGGAAAGGGAGCATAGAAAATCTCTGGTGGCGTCTTACTGTCTCCAAGCATGGCTGGGCCTATGATCAATATCTTATCTTAGAAGAGTGAATGATATCTATTCTTAGAAGAGTGACTATCTTTTCTTAAAGTCTTGGTCCCTAACAGGTGGGCAATGGGGGTCAAGTGACTTGCCCAGGATCACACAGCTGGGAGGAGGCCTGATTTCTGATCTCACTTTAGACATTTATTTCCTAACTCATGTGGATCGTGTGGAAATCACTTAACCACTGAGAGTCAGTTTCCTTATCAGTAAAATAAGTTTAATATTAGTTGTAGTACCTTTTTCACATGGATGTAGTGACAAAAGTGATTTTCCCTGTGTGACCCTGGGCAAGTCACTTGACCCCCATTGCCTACCCTTACCACTTTTCTGCCTTGGAGGCAATACTCAGTATTGACTCCAAGACAGAAAGTAAGGGTTAAAAAAAACAGTGTTTTTCACATTCTTAAAATATAATAAAATAAAGTAAAAAAAATAAAATAAAGTAAAATAAAATTTTAATTGCCATGAATTCAACAAATGCTTTTCAAATATTTGCCGTGTTTTAAGCACTAATGGTATATGAAGAGAAATAAAGCATAGATTCTGCCCTTGTATAATCCACTGGAATGGACTCATAATTAATTAGGTTCAAACCTTATTTCACACCTATTTTGGCTGTGTGGACCTAATCAAATCATTCACCCTCTTTGATACCTAATTTCTTCATCTGAAAATTGGAAACAATAACATTTACCTAACTGCATTGTTATGTGGAAGAAATGAAAGTATATGAAACACAACAAATTTTAACACTAAATTAAAATGAGCTATTATTATTAAGCCTAGTAACTTGACACTTACTCATACATTTACTTGAAAGTCATGTTATGATCCTGGACTGCACTGTTATCTATCCCACAGAAGATCTATTCAGGTATTTTCTTTGTCTGTTGACTCTAATTGGTCCCCCTGCCTCCTCAGATCACAGGAAGGGAGTCCATGTTCAAAAATGGAAGTGGAAATTTTCAGATTTTTAATTTTATATATATATATATATA
>NW_025358421.1:0-3518 GCF_016433145.1 Gracilinanus agilis | reverse complement strand
TTCTTCATTATTGATTTTGTTTCCTTATCCATGATTTTAAACATAATATGGTGTCTTTATTTTTATCACATGATGTGATCCTTTTAAAAAAGAATTGCTCTATGTGAAATGAGGATTATAATATCTATATTTCAGGATGTAGCTGAGAGGCATAGTAAATTTAAATTTAATCCTTATTTTGAAATCTGAATATGTTCCTATATTTGAGGATGCTTTTGGTAGGCAGCAACTAATTCAACCATAATTTCTGAAAGAGAGTAGGTACTTAATTTTTTGAAAGGGAGGTAAGAGAAGGGCAACAGAAGGAAGAAAAGAGAGAAGGGGGAGGGAGGGAGCGAGGGAGGGATAGAGAGAGAGACAGAGACAGAGACAGTGACAGAGACAGAGACAGAAACAGAGAGACAGAGAGAACTTAAAGGTCAGGAAGTGAGGAAAATATATAATGAGACTGATGAAAGACATTGAGAACAATTTGTGAAGGGCATTGAAAGCTAAACAGGAGTTTATATTTTATACTAGAGTCAGGTGTTGTTTTTGTTTCATTGACAATCTTGTGAAGTTTATCTTACTTAAAACAATGTTTTTAAAATAAAAATATACATGATGATAAAGGAAAATGTTTAGTGAAATAGTTATCAAATAATATTAAAGCAAGTTTGGGGCCTCAAATTAAAAAAAAACAAAACAACTCTTATATCAGGCAATAGGAGAACACAAGTTTATTGTGTCAGAGTGGCATGGTTAGAGACTCATTTTATTTGAGGAAAATCACTTTGGCAGCTGTGAAGAGAATGGAATAGCATGGTGAGAAAGTTGAAATTAGACCAATTAGAAAAATTGTTGCAATAATCTAAGCAAGAGTTGATGAGAATAAGAAGGGAATCAAAGGCAAGCTTAGGAAGAAAGTGTTAGATTTAAGACACATATATTTTTAGCAATAAGAGCTGGCAAGTATTTGGATATGTAGGTAAAAAGAGAGGAATTAAGTATAACATTGAGTATATGAATCTGAGAAAATGAAAGTATGGTGGTACTTTTGAAAGAAATAGAGTAGTTTGGATGACAGATTTTTGAGGAATATAATTATTTCTATTTTAGATTTTGAATTTAAATCAAAATACCTAATAGGCAACTGTGGAATGAAATTAAAATTCAAGGGAAAAGACTGGTGATCATCTATGATTCATCTTTGTAGAGATGATAGTTAAGCCTATGGAAGCTGTTGAGGTTACTAAGAGAAAATGTGGAGAGAGAAGATGATGGAAGATAGAATCCCAGGGAACAACCATAGATATGGGGAATGATATGGACTTTGAGTCAGAGAGAAAAATGATTAGGAGAAAGTCATGAATACCTAGAAAGGAGACAATATCCAGGGGGTGGAGAGTAGTGTCAAATACAGCAGATAGGAAAGATGAAGACTACTAAAAGACTATCATTAAGAGATCTTTGGTAATTTTGAAGAGAGCAGTTTTCATTGAGCAATGAGATCCCAATTCAGACCGCAAAAAGTTGAGTGATGAGAGAGATGAGAGGAAGTGGATTCATTAAATGCAGATAGATTTTTCCAGGGTTTTGCTGATATAGGGATGAGAGCTATAGAATGATAATTTGAAGGGACAATAGTAAAGATTTCTTTGGGGTAGCAAAGACTTAAGCATGTTTGAAAACAGTAGAAATGGAACGATTAGAGAGAGATATTGATGAATATAGAAAGAAGATGGTTGTAGGTGCAAGCTGTCATGGAATATAAGGAAAGCTAGGGGTCAAAGACATATGTGTAATTTTTGATATTGGGAAGGAGAAAGACTAACTCATTGTCAGAGACTTGGGGAAAGAAGGTAAGAGGCGGGGATGATATCAAGGGATATGGAGATAAAGAGGAGGTAAGAGAAAGGAACAAATCAAATGTCATCCATTTTCTGAGTTAGAGATTAGATATTCAACTGAGAGAGAATGGAGAAGGTATAGGAATTTGAAGACCGAAGAGAAGTTATGTCATCACTTTGGTGGAGAATAAGATATGGAATAATTTAGAAAGGAATAAAAAATTATTTGCTGAAGTGAGGGCCCATTTGAAGTTAAATATTTAATGAATATATGATGTATATATTCAGCAAAATTGTATGATATAATATACCTCTGTTCAGCAGTATTTGAATAGGAATAGAAGATGTGACTATTGAGAATAATTCCAAATTCAGATTTTATATGAGATAAACAGTGATAAGATATAGATCAAGGAATTGGAAAGTGGAGAATAGGAATAAATTGACTAACTATAATTTTGAATTAAAGGAATTATAAGAAGAAAAGAAAGCTAAGTAATAGCAAGGGTGATGGCCTGATAAGAGATTGAGGTATAGAGTTATTGTAGTTCCTGATAAGAGAGACTAGGTTCAGGAGGGGAGACTTGGAATGATGGGAAGTCATGGTCAGATAGAGAAAAAAAAGAGTTTTGATTTAGAATTTGTAGAATTCTATATGTTGATGTGAGCCTATATAAAAGGACAATTGGCACATAGAATATGCTATTCACCAATTAGTATTGATAATAATGTTTTATATTTCTGAACTAGATAACATATCTTCATCAAAAGGATTAGTACATTATGCACTGTAGCATTCATTAATACTAAAGGAGTTACAATATTGAGTTTCTAGTAGCTTTTGTATCTTCTACAAATACTAGGCCTCTTTTTAAGAGACTTTCCCAGTCTTTGAAAGAGAATTTTGAAATGCCTTCTCTATCAGACCTTTGGGAATAAAATTTACTGGCAAGAACCACACAATAAAGGATTTGTTTGCTCGTGACATATAATTCTATGCATTAAGGTAATAGTAACAAGCTAGGCGAAGCACATCAGGAGAGGTTTTTATTTGTTCTTTCATTTGCTTTTTTAATGTGCCACCATTAAGACCTCTTCAATTTTGACCTTGAAATCCCATTTCCCTTAGAAAGAAAAAATGATTTCCACTCACTTTATTTGTTGCCTTCCAATTCACAAATTTGTTTATTTAGATCATGACCCCCCTTTCTCCCTCTCTTGATTGTAGAGTGCTTGAAAGCCCATCACCTGCTGAGGAGTTAGCTACTTTTGACAAGATTCAGTCATCTAGCTAACAAAGTGAACTATAGGCACAGAGGCCCAATAATTATTAAGTGTTAGCATAATTGTAATTATAAGTAGAGTGTTTCATTATATTACATCTGTTGGGCTTTAAATGAATTCTTGCAGCCTACTATATTAATAAGCAGCATAGAACTGCTGACTTGGCAATCTTCTGGATCACATTTGTGATAACAAAAGAGGTTATGAAAATGAATTCACTATGGGAGCCCTACTGAGTTAGTTACTATGATTCACAAGTTTATTATGGTAATAAAGCAACATGAGGCAATAATGCTAGGGACTGAAATATACTAATGATGCTTCATATTCCTCTGAAAGCATTAGGAAGAAGTACTAAAAAGTGTTGTGAGTTGCAATCAAGCGGAGCAGATGTCACACACACCA
>NW_025358420.1:0-1868 GCF_016433145.1 Gracilinanus agilis | reverse complement strand
TCCCCGCCATGTCCTCCCCCAGGGGCGCTGCTGGCCTGCTTCCCCCCATGTCCTCCCCCAGGGGCGCTGCTGGCCTGCTTCCCCCCCTCTGCTGCCTCAGGCTTGGTGTTTTGTAAAGGCCAAAACAGGGATCCCGACCTGCTCTGGCCTCCCAGGGCTGGGCAGGAGGAGAAGACGGCTGCCAGGAGGATCTGAGGAGCTGCCTTTAGACCATTCTGTTCCCAGCTCTCTTGTGGGGTCCCTCCTCCGTTTAGAGGCCCCCCAACATCTATTCTAAGGCCCTCCATAATAATAAGGGGGGTAAGGGGGTGCAGAGTCGGAGCCCTGATCAGACACCTGTGTGCATCATTCATTCATTCATTCATTCAGTCACTGGATCGGGGTTAATTAGGGGCCTGCTTTGGCCTCACCCCTGCTAGGAGATAAAGACAAAAAACATTGGCATGAAATTGCGCCCTGGTGGGCCTTTGGTTCTGGGTTCAGATCCCAGCCTGCAGCTCTCTGGCGCTGCTCTGCCCCTTTATCCAGGCTCTCCCCGTCCCCCAGGCGGCATCTTCCCGTCAGGACGGAGGCTCCTCCGGGCTGGGGCTGACCCCGGTGTGTTTGCTCCCGGCCCGGGCCCTCATGCGTGGTGACAAGCCACCCCGATGGATCGCAGCTCCCTAGTTTTACAGATGAGGAAACCGAGGCTCAAGGCACGGAAGTGACTTGTGCAGGGTGACACAACAGAACGGCCTCTACTAGGGCTCTGCAGCCACCTTCTTCTGTGCTCCTGGGGCGCCCGGGGATGTCTGGCCCTCCTCCTCCCCCTCAGCCCAGTGATTCATAAAAAGAAATATTTGTGAGGAAGGAGCCAAGACCAGAAGCAGTCCTGCTCCTGGGGGCCCTCATTTAAAGCTGAAAGGGCCTCGGAGGGCAGCGGGTCAGACTCCCTCCTTTTGTAGTAGGCCGTGAGGGCTTGTGA
Organism: Gracilinanus agilis; assembly: GCF_016433145.1. NCBI lineage: Eukaryota > Metazoa > Chordata > Mammalia > Didelphimorphia > Didelphidae > Gracilinanus > Gracilinanus agilis. The sequence goes on along the minus strand of NW_025358420.1, from coordinate 904 downwards.
GGCAGGGGGAGACTTCCTCAGGATCACCCGCCTGGTAATGTCCCGGAGCAGGATTAGAACTCAGGTCTTGGTCACCCCAAGCCAACCATTCCATCCAGCGTGCTGTCTGGCTGCCCTCTTGTTCTAGGAACAGGCCTGCCTTCTGGCTCCAAACACAGACTCCGGGCTTGGTTGGGCAGCCACCCCCTCCGGGGCCCCTCACGGTTTGGAGGCTTCACCGGGGAGTGGCAGGGGCCCTGCTACCGCGGGGGGCTGCGGGGAGCCGCCAGCCTCGGCCCAGCCTCGGCACTGAGCCTCAGGCCTTTCCTTCCAGGTGACTCGGGTTCCGGTGGAGAGCTGCGAGCAGTACACGACATGCGAGCTGTGCCTGGGCTCCCGGGATCCCCACTGTGGGTGGTGTGTGCTTCATAACATGTGAGTGTGGGGGAGAGCCGAGAGGGCAGGAATGGGGGAATTTGAATTCAAGATGCCAAAGGCCACGGAATTCTCCTTGGCTGGAGTTCTTAGCCTGGGGGGTGGCGGAAAGGCTCCCTGTCCTGCCTGGGGCAGATGGTGGCCCCCCACGCCCGGCTCGGAGGCCTTTTGGGCAGAATCTCTAGTCAGGCGTTTTCAGAGGGCCCCCGAGGGAGAAAAGGGGTGGCCGAACCCCAAAGGAGGCGGAATGGGGTGGTGGAATGAGCGGCCAACGCGGGAGCCCCGAGGGTGAGGCCCCGTCCTGCTTCTCCGGGTGACTTGGGGGGTTTGTAAAATCACAGGATGGGCTCCGGGGATCGGGGGTTCCCCCTCCCACCTGCTGATGTTCTGCCCGTCAGGATTCTGACGCTGCAGGGGACGAGCGCCATCCCAGCTTGGGCCTGGGGAGTGTTTCATTCACTCACTCTCTGCAGGGGGGCCGGGGCAGAGG
>NW_025358419.1:0-1228 GCF_016433145.1 Gracilinanus agilis | reverse complement strand
TGTATAAGAGACAGGGAAGGAAGGAAGGAAGGAAGGAAGGAAGGAAGGAAGGAAGGAAGTGTGGAAAAGAGAGGAATCAAAAAAGAAGAAAGCAAAAAAAAAAAGAATTCAAGAGAAATAGAAAGCTAGAAGTTGAGAAAGAAAAAGGCAAAAAGAAAGAGAAAGAAAAAAGAGCATGGAAGAGAAATCAAAAGTAAGAAAACAAGAGAAATAGAAAATGAGGAAATGAGAAAGATAAAGAAGGAGAGAGAGAGAGACTAATAGTTACTCTTTTGGATGTGTTTATTTTCTTTTCCTTCATCTTGCAGCAAGTATAACCATCCAGATAGGTGAAAGAGATGTAATGACCAGGAACTGGAATTCAGCTCTTTAATTCCAAGTGATAGAGGAAAAATAAGGTTTTTAACGCTTAAACATACACACACACTCACATCAGTTTACAGATAAGTAGCCCAGATAAATCAGTCCAGAGTCTGGATAAGAAAACAGGTTTCTCTAACTTTGTGAATTCCTAGATTTCTCTTCAGATAAGCTGTATAAACAGAACTTTAACAAGTAGGAAATATTCATGGTGTCTCCTTGTTGCCTTCTAACTTATTTAAAACACTGTTGTCAAAACCTGAACTATCTCACAAGTACCTTATAATGCAGGAGTAGGCAAAGTATGGCTCTCGAGCCATATCTGGCTCTTTTGAGGGCCAGATATGGCTCTTTCTGCAGGAGCCATAAAGTAAAATTTTTTTCAGGCGCTGTAACAGGAGCTCGGACTGCGAGCACTGTACGGCTCTCATGAAATTACATTTTAAAAAAATGTGGCATTTATGGCTCTCACGGCCAAAATGGTTGCAGACCCCTGTTATAATGGGTTCCAATATTTTGTTTATTATGTTTGTCACAATTACAAGTAACTCAACAAGTAAAGGTTAACTCAGTTTAAGAAGGAAGAGAATGTCTAGTAGAGTTTAGAAATATTTTCATAAAAGCAGATGGTATAAAATTTAGGAGCTTAAAGGGGATAGCATCTTATGATGCGTTTTACCATTATCTCATTGTACTAAACAATTCAGCATCTGGCTGATGCTGAATTGATGAGAAATAATGGCCAATTGAAAATAGAGCTCATACAATCATAGATCGGGGGCCAGGCCATCTGGGCCAATGCCTTCATTTTAAAGATGAAGAAATTGAATCCTGGGAAGGTTAAGTGATATATATATATATATATATA
>NW_025358418.1:0-5698 GCF_016433145.1 Gracilinanus agilis | reverse complement strand
GTTTTGCTATAGTTATTGAGGGGAGGCATTTGGAGGAGACAGGAAAACTAGTGATAATATTACTCAGAAGGGGGCTAAAGTATATTTTAAATGCACAGAAGAGAACAAACTGGAGAAAAGTAAGAAAGACAAGCAGGATAATTTTTTAAGTAATATTAAATTCCTTATATACCTTTTTTCACCAAAAAACAAAACAAAACTGTTTATCAGTGGTCTCAAAATTAAATAGAAATAGGGGCCCAAACTGCAAATAGAGATATCTTCATATTTACTTAGAAAATCATACAATAGCATTATCTATCTTGCATTACACTTAGTTATCTTATTAAATATTTCCCAATTGCTCTTTTAACATAAATTGTATGCACTCTTTGTGAGCAGTATATTTGACTCCTCTGTTGTGCAAAACAGAGCTATGAGTTTTGCATACAATCTTCTTATTCGGTTTTACTTCATTTAAAACAATTTTTGGTATTCATAAATACAGAATAAGATACAATTTAAAGTGAGGGTATAGAATTATTCCATTTTATTTAAGATATATTTTAAATTGCTACTATTTTCAAAAGACTTAATGGATTCTAGATTAGACAAGATGCAATTTATCCAAATAGAACATGTGATAATTCTATGATTTCCAGAAATAATGATATAACCTACCTGTGCTTCCATGAAATATTTAACAAGTCAAGAAATCTATTCTGAAAGTCAGGATGATATTCTGTTCAGCCATATTTGATAATAAGATAATAAAATAAATTAGAGTTAAAAATTGTCGAGGAAGATGACATTCTTTCTTTCTTCAGAGAGGGAAAAAGAATATCAATAACTGTTTGAAGTATATACCAAAAACAGTATTATCATGATTTCATTTTATGTGCTGTATTATTGATTGGGTTATTATACCCTGAGGGTGCTTAATAGCTCTCTCCAATGTATGGTATAAAGGAGAAAGATCATTAACAATGAAACAGAATTTGTGAATACCTTGAAGGATCATGCTGTATCAATTGGCATAGTACATTTCTTTAAAATCTATAAGACAAAAAAAATGGAAATAATATGATGGAAAATTTTATTTCAAAGTTAAAATATTTTTAGATCAATTGACATAACTTATCTTCATTGTGTTAACATTTTTTCTACAGTCATTAAAGAAGAAAAATAAATTCTTGATTATGGGTACAGAAAAAAATTTAATGTATTCTATTTTAAGTAGTATTGGGTGGTGGCTAAATAAACTTAAATTTTTGTCAGTCTTGGGTTTAAATTTTGGCATTATTTCTTGACATCTGTGTGACCTTAGTAAAGTAATTTAACTTCGTTGGGTCTCATTTTCCTTTTTATAGCTCTTTCTTGGAGGACTCAGTTCAAATCATCTCTACAATTTCTTAAAACTCTGTCATTGATTGTTTGCTTTTGATTTATTGTAAACACAGCATTTCATTTTCCTAGTTCCTAGTTTACTCTACAGGAAATTGAAAGACTTCCAGAATGAATACATTTATATACTAATGGCTGAAAGTAATAATAGAAGATATTTCTATAGCATTTTATGAATATTATCTCATTTAATTCTCACAACAATGTTTTGAGTTGCTACTCAAGATTTTATTATCTCTATCTGAGGCTGAGTGGTTAAATGGCTTTTCCATGATCATACAATTAGTGATAAAGGCAGAATTTGAATCTGGACCACAGATCTATCCATGCCATAGGGTCACAAGGTATGAAAAAATGTGCCATCAGAAGTATCCTAATTTTGGTAACCTCTATAGGTTTTGGACATTTTTTAAACTACCAAAATAGGTAAATGTCTTAGAAGTTTATTTCTATAATTACAAAAGATGATGAAAGTCAATCTTTTAGTTTTGTGTAGTTCATTTCACACCAATGGATATTGCCTCAGTATCAGAGTACAGCCTAGATACTGGAAAGAATCTAATTTGGGCACTTAGAGTTTCCTGTCCCTAATTTTTATACATTATCATTAACTTTTTATTCATCCTATTACTGGTATTTATTGGGGATCGAATGTGGCTAAAGTTTGAGGCCTGGCTCTTTGCCTATTAATAGTCAGCATAATTAATAAAACATTTGTAAACGTTTTATCTTTCCCTTTTATTCTGGCATTTTTCCTTGAAAGAATATTTGACACCTGGGGGAATTATTTGTCTATTTTAGACATTTGCTGAAAGTTCAGTTTTTGTTAATACTATGTCTACCTGATGCCCAGATTTCACTGTGAAACATAAAATAATTCAGTAATCTAGTGAATCTGCCTAAAATACAGCTGCTCAGGGAGACCTTAAATGCCAAAGTGGTACTAAAAATGCTGAGGATGATTTCGATTAGGCCCTAAGCAAGGTCAAGGTAGAAAGTAGAAAATAGACCAAGAGTTGAATTCAGTAGCAATAAATAACAAAGGACATTTATCTCAAAAAGATGTATAAATTAAAACAGGTGGCTGTTTCATCATGTCTTGTTTCAGTTAGTATTATTACAGATGAATATAGAAATATAAATAATTATCATTTCCTCACAACGAAATCTGATTCCTTTGACCTTGTCAGAATGTGAAAGAAAAGCTTGGTTTGCAAAGATTATGTCAGTGGAAATCAGGTCAAGGTTCTAAGATTGAAAAGAGAACAGGTTGCATTCAGTACTTACTAGAGGGCACGTGTAATATAAATTTATTATATTTTAAGAGAAAAAATGACAAGTTTCTAATGTGGTTGTTATTTCCTACAATTAGGTGTTTTCATGCAGTTAAAACAAAAGTCAAAATTAATGTCAAATTAAAGGATAGACATAAGAAAAACATATAATGGACAAATGTAGTAGTAAATATTTAAACCACTTTGCCTAGAGTCAACCTGGGTTTGATACTCAGTTTTGCTAATTATGTGCTGTATGACTTTGGATAAACTCTTAATATTCCTATCTTCATCTGTAAAATGGCATATTTATGTTTCCTTAATTCCCTACCATACCTAAAGGTAAGATACAATGGCATAGACTCTTATTATCATCGTTTTCAAAGAAATTTAACTGATATAAAGCAGTCACTAAAGAATGGAGACAACCTTGGACAGGCAATATTTCACATTTTTTGAGAAGAGAAACATGGAAGCCAAGGGCAACAGTGTATAATACAAACTTATTTACAACTCATTGTTGAAGGAGAATTGCAGAAAATTATAGGTAGCATAATAAAGCATATCAAAAATAGATTGGGAAAATACTCAGTATATTGTTGGACTAATATCATTCCCAGAGTACTTACAAATGAAACTGGAAGGACTACAAAGAGAAAATGGAACATAACTGTCAAGCTTTCTGTCGTGGTTTATTCTTCTTATTGATGGCAGTGAAACTACTATATGTGAATTCTAACACCTCAATACTCATTATGTTATGAAGAAACAAATATCAGAAGCAGAAATTTAGATTTTCTAGATGATTATTTTCACATAGAAAAAATATGCTTAAAAACAGTGTAGTTTTGAAACCTCTGAGGAATCAATTCTAAAGTAATTTGAAAGAGGAGAGAAATATCAAAATAAAATGAAATGAAAATGAAAAAACCTAAAAATGTAAACCAAATTACATCAGCAATGTCCAATCCATAAATCGGCTCTCTTAATTCTATATATCTTTCTGTTCACATGGTATCAATATTCCACATAAAGAAATGAAAAGAGAAAATTATGTCTTATAAAGTATTCACTATTGCAGAATATATAATTACCAGCCACACTTTTGCTTAGGGATTTTAGAGAATACAAGAGCCATTTCTATTTATTTGTAGATTTTTTTAAGGTATTTGATTCTACAACAAATTTCAGCCTCAATGTTTTTCTTTCAAAAAAAAGTCCTCTCCCCCATTTACATGTTAAGATAAAGAATAATTCTATAATAGATACAACTACATGGATAAATTTGATCAATGATCTTCTGACTATGAATACCTATCACATTGATTATTATAATTCCAACAGGGCATGTATTGATCATTAATTCTGAATATTCAACAGTTTGTACAGAGCTAGGTGCCCAAAAAAGTGCTTTTCACCAATGTGTAGGATGGCCCTGAGGGACCTCTAATGGAAGAGGTCTTCCCTACAGATACAAATTGCGATGAAATGCCTCTAATGTTCCTATTTGTAATATAACATTTTGCTGATTATGTCAACTGCTAAAATAATATAAAGCCTCCCTAAAAACCCTATTCACTCAAAAATTATTGGTTTAGTAATCCACATGGGGATAAAATAGAAGCATAATGCCTAGTTTCTAATATATCCAGTTGATTCTTCAATTCACTGAATTATTCCAATCAGTTCGTATATTTTGAGCAGATACTCAAGATGGACAATGACCTAATTTTGAAAACATAAGAACATGTCAACCAGATGGCATAAGACAACCTGTGCAGCATTTTTAACATGCCAAAGTTATTTTCTGAAGCAAAATTCCTTATTTTTTTGCAAAATTACTCTGCAGATACACTAAGGTTGTGTAATATATAATATAATCTCAGAAGAATCAAAAGTATACATGACTAAAAAGTCAATGAAGAACCAATAGACATGCTTTTCCTAAATATAGCAGCATATATCCAACTACGTCTGAAGATGTAGAATAAAAGATATACAAGATATTTATTATTATAACAGGATTTGGAACTGTTATAGTAGGCATTATGGTAAATAGGATGTCATCGATGGTGCATAGCCTAAACAAATAGACACCAATTGGAAAGCCTCTAGTGTGCTGGGTAAATGTTTTATGGATGATTTATGACAAGACAAGACAAGACAAGAAAGGCAAAGAGTAGCAAGGGATAGAAATTCATGGATAGGTTGTCCTCTTTATCTTTGGTAGGAAGTCATATCAATAAGATAATAAATACTAATTATGAATATTTACATAGTGCCAACTTTGTGCCAAGCAATCTACAATTATCATATCATTTCATCCTCCCAAACACCATAGAAGGTGCTATTATCCCCATTTTAGAGTTGAGAAAATTGAGATAAACAGAAGCGAAGTGATTTGCCCAGAGTCATAGAGCTATTAAGTGTCTGAGGTTGAATTTGAACTCAGTTCTTCCTTATTCCAGATCCACTACTCTATCCCCCATGCCACACAGATGCATCTGTTACAAATCCATAAAAGCATTGATTTAGATGTGTCTAGTTAAATGTTTCTACTGATATTGGAAGTCTTTTATTTTGGCATATGCTACTTGACTTCTCTGATGACACAGTAGATAGACCACTGGACTCAGCATCAAGAAGAATTGACCTAAAATCTGGCCTCAGATTGTTAATAGCAATGTCACCCTGGGAAAGTCAATTAACCTCTTCCTCACTTTCCTCATTTGTAAAATAGAGATAACAAAAGAACTCATTTTTCAGGGCTGTTATGAGGATAAAATGAAATAATATCCATTAAACACTTTGCAAACCTTAAATTACTAGATAAAATGTAGACATCATTCTCCTGACCTTACCTTCCTCATCTATAGAATAAGGGAATTAGATTAGATAATATTATATCCATCTTATTTTAATTTTTTAAATATTAATACAATTTAAATAGCCATTTTCTGAAATTTTGCAATGCAAGTTGTCTCTCTCCAAATCTTCCCCCTTCCCCAAGATGGGAGGTAATATTATATATATATATATAT
>NW_025358417.1:0-3837 GCF_016433145.1 Gracilinanus agilis | reverse complement strand
AGCCTGCCTTTGCTCAGTCAAACTGTTCCCACTGTGCTTCCCTCCAACCCACTGTGGGACCAATGTTTCCTGGAGCTCTCTGAGCTGCTCTGATCAGGAGGACTCTTAACTGCTTTTAAATTCATAGCTGCAGGGAGCCAAAGACAACCTTTCTGGCAATCTGAGAACATCACCTCAAGCTGGGAGTTGAAGATTAAGCAGAATCAAGCTTGTTATAGGCAGTATGGTGCTTCTGTACATGGTCCTGATAAAGAGGTGGCCCAGGATCCTCAGATGGTGTAAGGACTTAACTGAGTATGGATGGGTAGCCTGGGTGGACACCAAGGACTATAATGAACACCAGGCCCTCCAAATGTTCACTACTCAGCTGAGCACCAGTTCCCATCTACAGTGCCCAAGCCTAAGTAACTAAGTGAGAAGCTTTGAACTGACTCACACAGCTTCTCTGGATACTTGGCTTTGGGTTGGGTTAATGGATAGATGTTTATAGTGGGAATAATTATGGCTGATCTTTAGAATAATAATAAGTTCAAGGATTTAATTATAATAAACTCAAGGGGTAGGATCAAGGATAAGGAAGATGGTGTTAGGATGGCTATGCTAGACTACAGGTGCTAAAGTTGGATAATAAGTTGTTAATCAAGTTGGCAGCTGGCTGGAGAGGTCCCTTCTCCCTCTCTGGCCCTGGTCAGGTATGGCTGTGGCCTTGACCAGGTGGAGCGAGATTTGATGAAGTTCTTCTTGGTGATTAGATGTTTGGTATCTCTCAGCTCTATTCAGCAACTGATGAACTGATAATCAGGGCAATAGGATACAGGTACTAGAGGAGGTCTATAGGCCTAACCTCCCACCTGTTCTCAAGAATGAGAGCCCTGAAAGGATCAGCTCCTGGGCTTTTATAGTGCTGGCAGCAACTATCTCTTGCCCCTTGGCTCATTGGCTTCTGGGTAAATTCCAAATTCCATAACTGTCAGTTATCACTCATGTCACTCATGTCACTCCATCTTCTTCTCGGAGGTTGTTATTACAAACTGTGCTAATTAAGAACTGATATACAAAGACATTTGTGGGCAAACAAAAATAAAGGAGATATCTTTACTTTTGACATTTGGAATGAAGATTTTGTGGAAAGTGATCTTTCTGCTGGTATTGATGGATATTATTTCCATTCTTTTGAAATTCTCTAGTCTTGAAGCTGTGCTCTAACAGTCACTGTCATTTTTGTGTGTGGAAAATCTTATTCTTCTGTCAGGATGTGGACAGAATAGTGGAAAAGGACTAGAGCGTGGTAAAACTCATGTAAAATGTAGATTACCAATGTTGATTTACTTAATGATCCTTGTATGGAGTGGAATTCTGGGGAGGCTCATACCCCCAGAAATCAGCCTATTGAGCAGACCAGAGACTTGATAAGATGCTGGCAGAGAAAATCTGCTTTATTTGGAGAAAACAGTGGATAACAGGGAAGGGGAGGGGGGAAGAGAAGGAAAAGGGATTTTGCCCACACAAGTGGCTTGCTTGGGGCAAAAAATGTCCTCTCTTCTTCTACATTTAATCATACATTTTTCTAATAATCCAGATGCAAAATTTTCCTCCTTCCCTCTTTCCAATAGTGCATAAATAGGACGTGGTGTGTGTGTGTGTGTGTGTGTGTGTGTGTGTGTGTGACGTTCACGGTCTTGAGAGAGTGATTTTCAACATTACATATCCCTAAAGACCCCCATGATCAAGAAAAACCCATGACTATCATGGGATTCCCAGACGAGGACAAAAAAATACTTTTGAAACTCACTGTTCTTTTCCCTCCTTTAGCTTATCTTATAGTTTGGCTTTCTTCCCAGGGTACAGATAAACTCTTCTCAAGGCTTTTGAAAATAGATCAGGAAAATTAAAAATATTATGAGGGGGTCATTTTTAGTCTAAAGAATAGTAATATTCTTGAAAATTGGGGTTACAAGCCAAATACTATTCTGGGAATTACACACTGAATCTCATCCCACAAAATCCTCTTAATACTTTCACTCTTTTTTGTGTGTGTATGCTCATTCTTTATTGTATGAATTGATTTTGAGTGTAGAGACCAGCTATATCAGTATTAACAATCTTTCTACACGTAAAAGTAGAGGTTGTAAAAATTTTCAGTTTTATGAAAGAATGATTTACAGATTCTTACAGAAGAGGAAGCAGGCATTCTCAGAGTTGTCACAACAGGAATCTAAAGGCAACATTAAACATATTTTTATGGATTTTTGTTCACCTTTCATGGTAATATGGTGAGCATAAACAAACAGACCACTTTGAAGGTAATTTTTCGTAGTTCATTACATGTTGTTTGCCAACTACTCTGCACATAGATTGTTTATACCTAGTTATTTACATCATATATCCCCCATTACAATATGAACTCCTTGAGTACAGGAGCTGTTTTTTAAACTTTTCTGTATCCCAATGCCTTAGTACCTACAACCTACGTAATCCCTACACAGAAATGATTTAGTAAATGCCTTTAATTTTAAAAACCATATTCCTTTCTTAATAAAATGATCCTTTTGCTTTGTTGAGATGTATTTCTAGATATCTCATACCCCTTCTCTGTGAGCTCAGGATAACCTTGACTTATGCACACAGTGGCTTAAAGAGCCATTAAGTTTCATAATTGTAAAGTCCTTTAGAAATATCCTTAGTAATCTGTGAGAGCAAGCGCTTCCCTTTAAATATATTTTCTTTAGTGATTTCCTAGTGAATCACTGAGCCCCTGATAATGTTCAAGATATCTCTTTGCCTATCAATGGACTTGGACTTTAAAAAAAAACAACTTTCCCTTTGCTGAGTATCAAGCTACTTTCCAATCTTTCCAAACTAATATCTGAGTTCTACAATTTAAAATGGACCTCATAGGTGTTACTCCAACTTGTTGGGATGAGACACTTGAACTGGATATAATGCTGAAAAAGTATACCTTATTCTAAAGTGACAAGTCAGGTAAAATAGAATTCAAGGGGTGGTAGCATGTTTATTACAAGTCTGGCACAGTATCAGAAATATATTACCTCTCGCCTATTCTCTTATTACAACCGTTTCTTACCTACTAAATTTAATCCCCTTATAACAGAAATTATTACATGCTTTTCCATTCTTTCTATTAACTGTGAGGAAATACACTGTAGTGGGAAAATTCAGGAAGCAAAAGGGGAGGAATGTTGAAGAGCATTTGGGAAAAAGTTGAAATGAAGGTAAAACAGACTCAATAATTTCATTCAAGATTATCTAAGACTTCCTATTAAAAAAGAAGAAACTCATGAGGATTGCAAAAATTAAAATGAATATATAATGATTTCAAATATTATATTCATAAGATTTATTGATAATCATTAGAAGTAAAGGAATAAAAAGGTAACAAAATGAAACCTCATGCCAAGCTAAATCTACCTGTTCAAAAGTCCTACCTTCACAGCTGCCCTCATTCCAAGAGAAGAGAGCTTGACACAGGAATCCACCGAATTTATCTCCTCTCTAGTTCAGCCTGCAATGAAAGGAAGTCAGTGGGCTCCTGGGTATATACATGTATATACATATGTTTGTGTTAAGAATTTTTATAAATTCATTGACTCTGGTACCTTCAGCATAATATAGTGTAAGGAATTAAAATTAAGGGTTTGACTAAATATATGAAAATTCCTAGATAATACTATGGTTGTCAATTTTAAAATATTATAGCTCAAGTCAAATTGACTTTCAGTAGCTTTATTTACAAAGATGTGGAAAGAGTGAAAGTAATGAAATGTAAAAGAGGGTAGAGTAAGAAGTCTAGCCTATCACCCTAAATGTTGCTCTAGT
>NW_025358416.1:0-5758 GCF_016433145.1 Gracilinanus agilis | reverse complement strand
GGAAGGAAGGAAGGAAAGAAGGAAGGAAGGAAGGAAGGAAGGAAGGAAGGAAGGAAGGAAGGAAGGAAGGAAGGAAAGAGGGAAGGAAGGAAGGAAGGAAAGAAGGATGGATGGAGGGAGGGAGGGAGGGAAGGAGAAAGGAAGGAAATGCCCAAGACAAAGAGATGGAGTATTTTGTTTGGGGAACAGCAAAGAGGAGAGTGTCATTGAATTGAAATGGTTGTGTTGGGAAAAACCTAAGACCAGAAAGGCAATAGATTTGGAATAGAGCAGAATGTAAAATGAAGAGGTTGAACTAGACGGGGATGCTTGACTTTTCATGTGTCTTGGCCCCACTAGGCAGCCTGATGAAGTCTTTCACTCCCTTCTCAGAATCCTGGTTTTAAATGCATAAAACAAAATTAGTGTCACAAAGGAAACCAATTCTATTGAGATGTAGCTGTCAAAATATTTTTCAAACCAAGTTCACAGACCTGCACTAGATGATCTCTGGGATCCACCCAGAGGCAGTATGGGACAGCACGGACAAACTAGATATGAAGAATGGTTTTTTTCATTTACCACCTGTGTGACCTCAAGAAAGTCTAAAGCTTTGTAGGCTTCAGATTCCTTGTCTATAAAATAAAGAGTTGGAATTGATTGCATCTAAGGTTCCTTTTTGGTCTGTGATTCTAAATCTGTGATGCTCTGTTCCCCTCTTCTGAGTCTCAGATCCCTCCTTCCAGACTGGACAGTGCAGGACGCCACCGAGGCTGTGACATTAGCACGGCTACTAACAAGCTCTGACAATCCAGCACGGCAGGTTGTCAGGAGGATGGAGATTCCACACTCAGTTTACCCCACAGTAGCATTCACTTGCATTGAAATTATTGCAATCAATATCCTTATCCAGCTCCAAGGAGACACAGAAAAACAATACAGGTTCATGGCAAGAACAATCACAGCCAAAGACTACCCACTACCCCAAAATAAACCCCTGTACAACCCCCAGAGTATAGAAATTTCCCCTAGAATCAGCCCAGCAGAAAACCAGCAATTAGTGAGTTAATGCAAGTTTCTAAAGTTCCCAGCAAGAAAATACCTGGCCTGGGTTTGTTCCCAAACGCCTACAGACCAAAGACACAGTGAAACACAAGGAAATTAAGGCAATGACAAATTAGCACAGAATCACCCTACCAGAACTGTATTCTTAGTGATCCTATAACAGAAAAAACACCAGGGGAACAAAACATTGGACCAGACTGATATTATTGTATCTTGCTGGATGTAATCAACTACCATAACTATCTCCTTGATTGATGATGGGAATGAATAGTATAACATAACTCTATACATGATATAATTAGTTAAAATATAATTAACTATTATGCTTAGCTAAGAACTGATGTACTTGTACCTTACGCATGGCTGAAAAGAATAAGTTCAAACTAAGTCAGCCCGTAATGAATAATTCTTGACAAGCTGCTTCTTTGTTTAACCACAGTAAGATATTTGGTAAATGTCAATCTTGTGATGTTTCAAAAGTTAATATGTGATTTTGAATGTATGGGAAAAAAAACCTGTATGAGATCATAAAGAAAAAAAGGGTATAAAAATTAAAATCAGCAGATGGCACTTCAGATCAGCCACTGCAAACCTACTGGGTCTCTGGCTCTTCTCACTCCATTTTCGCTCGATTGTGCCGCCCTCAAGGGGAACTGGACTGCTGGTAACCCCCCAGCAGGACAGGAGAAACACAACTGTCCAAGAAAGGTCGGCCTGATTCTAGATGCTCAACAAGCATTCGTGAGCACTTGTTCCACGTCAGGCGCTGGGCAAAGGTGCCAAGCATGCTCAGAAAAGCACAAATTCTAGTCCGTACCCTCAAGGAGCTCACGTGGCGGGATTATGTACAAACTACATAAATGCAGGAAAGGCACTAGCAGGTTTGGAGGAAAGAGGGCACTGAGAAAGGCCTCAGGTGGAGGTGGGAATTGAGTCTTGAAGGAAATCTGGAGGCAGAGATGAGAAGGGATGGGGCTTCTAGCTATAGGAAAACAGCCAGGGAAAGGCCCAGTGATAGAAGATGAAGATTCCTTTTGGAGGAACCAAAAAGGAACCTTAGATGCAATCAATTCCAACTCTTTATTTTATAGATAAGGAATCTGAAGGCTATTGTCACTGGCCTGCAGAATACATGGAGAAGAATAAGGTTAAAGAAAACTGGAGAGATAGGGCAGACTGTGAAGGAATTTAAAAGCAAATGGAGGGTTTTCTATTTGATCCTGTGGGTAATAGGGAGCCATTGGCATTCATTCAGGATGGGAAAGATGACATGGTTCAATTTATACTTTTTTTTAAAAAAACCCTTAACTTCTGTGTATTGGCTCCTTGGTGGAAGAGTGGTAAGGGTGGGCCATGGGGGTCAAGTGACTTGCCCAGGGTCACACAGCTGGGAAGTGTCTGAGGCTGGATTTGAACCCAGGACCTCTCGATTTATACTTTAAAAAAATAACTGGCAAATGAATGGAAGGCAGGATGGAGTGGGGAAAGACTTGAAGCAGAAGGATGAACAGCATGAAGTAATATGAGCTGCACCAGGGTGAGAGAAGGGGACACGTACAAGAGATAGTGTGGAGGTAGAAAGGACAAGATTGGGGGACAGATTGGATATGGGGGTGAGTGCGAGAGAGAAGTCAGGGATCCCACCTGGGCAGTGAACCAGAGTGGCTGGTGCCCTTGACAATCGGGAAGTCTGGAGGCAGCAAAGATCGGAGGGGAAAGCTAGGGAGGTTCGTTCTGAAAGTTATGTCCGAGATGCCCGGGGGGGGGGGGGCATCCGCTCAAGACCTCCAACAGGCAGTTAGTAATGTGAAACTGGAGGTCAGGAGAGAGGATGGGCTGGATAAATAGATCTCAGAATTATCCCCCGAGCGCTGATTAGATCACGGTGAGTCAAGTACTGACCTTGTTGAGGAAGGAAGGAGAGGTTTGGAGGGTCAGTAGATAACGACTCCCCAAACCTTTAATGGGTGATAAATGTAGACCGAACGAACCTCCGTGGAGGAAGGAGCTAGGGGCAAGGTGGAGAGAGGGCCAGGTCTGGCGTCAGGAAGACCATCTCCCTGAGTTCAAATCTGGCCCCAGATACTTACTCTCTGGGTGATCCTAGACAAGTCGTTTCATTCCATTTGCCTTAGTTTCTACATCTGTAAAATGAGCTGGAGAAGGAAATGGCAAACCACTCCTGTGTCTTTTTATTTTTTTAAACCCTTAACTTCTGTGTATTGGCTTCTAGGTGGAAAAGTGGTCAGGGTGGGCCATGGGGGTCAAGTGACTTGCCCAGGGTCACACAGCTGGGAAGAGTCTGAGGCTGGATTTGAACCCAGGACCTCCCATCTCTAGGCCTGACTCTCCATCCACTGAGCTACCCAGCTGCCCCCCTTTCCTATGACTTGGCCAAGAAAACCCCCAATGGGGTCATGAAGAGCCAAACACGACTGAAACAAGTCAACATGGGAATGGAGGAGAGGTTTCCAAGTAAATGGGAAAAGGAGGGCCTGGAGGTGGCCCGGGGAATTGCCCCATTATCCCACCATGACTGGGGAGGTTTTGAGTCATGCCCAACCGGGACTGGAAGGAAGAGCGGAGAACGCTGAGTCATCGGAGTGTCATCGGAACCGGAGCAGGTGGCCAACCCCATTCCCTCTCGGGGGAACATTGTCCGGCGATGCCTAAGACTGACTCAGCCGCCGTTAGGCATCTCTCTGGAATGAACTGGCTCTAGTCAGAGGACCTGCTTCTTGCTGCATGTGTGACCTCAGGAAGTCCCTTTTCTCTGAGACTCGGTTTCCTCATTTATAACCCTGATCTAAGCCCACTCAGCGACTGATCCCAGACATCCCCTCCCCGCCAGGGCTGTGAGAAGGCTTTGTTCTGCGCCTTCCTGGCTTCCTTCCTCTTTCTAGGAAGAAAGATTTCAGCCCAGAAGAAGGCAGAGTTTTTGTAGGACGGCGTCTGACGGCTGCTGCCTGCCGGGCACCCCCGTCCGTGCTCTCATGGGTGCCAGGAAGCTCTCTGCCAGGGATCCCCCCTCTAGCGATGCTCTGCGGAGCCCCAACGAGCTGCCGCGGACACTCAGAGGTTAACAGTTTGTCCAGAGACACCCCAGTGGTTTCAGGGCCGCCTTCCCCCCGGGCTGTCCCCGGCTCCCTTCCGATGCTCACTACGATCCCGCCTTCTCCGGGGAGCCTTCTCCAGCCCCTCTTCATGCCAGCGTAGCCCCTCTTCCAGGGGTTTCCTGTTCATTTTCCATAGAGTTTATTTGGGGTACTTTTGTCCCCATTAGACTACAGGCTCCTTGAGGGCAGGGACTGCCTTTCATCTCTTTTTGTAGCCACAGCATTTAGCACAGTGCCTGGCACAGAACAGATGCTTAAAAAGGTTTACCAGCTGACTATGCTCAGTGTTCCAAAAATCTTAGTGCAACTTAAAGCTTTAGTAGATTAAACGTGCGCTGAGGGGAAACTAGGTGGCACAGTGGATAGAGCAGGATGCCTAGAGTCAGGAGGACCTGGGTTCGAATCTGGCCTCAGACACTTCTTAGCTGTGTGACCCTGGGCAAGTCATTTAACCCCAATTGCCTAGACCTTCCTGCTCTTCTGTATTAGACTAGATTCTAAGACAGAAGGGAAGGACTTAAAAAAATGCAATGAGACTGTTGGGATGCCCCATATGGGCAAGAGGCAGCTCAGAGTCCTGCTAGAGTGCTCTACTTGGAGTCAGGAACACCTGGGTTCAAACACCTCCTCAGATACAGACTTGCTGTGGGACTCTGGGCAAGTCACTTTAAGCATACTGTGTCTCAGTTTCCTCATTTGTAAAATGAGGAATGTGCATTCAATGACCACTAAGACCCCTTTCAGCTCTAAATCTATGAGCCTAGGAAACAGACTACTGTTGTTATTCCTCTGATGCCTGAGCCGATGAATGAAAAGGGCGACTTGTTCAGGGGTGCACAGCTAATAAGGAACAGGGCTGGATTCGAACTTGGTCCTCTAACTTCAGCACGGAGGACTGAGGACAGCGGTTCTCAAAGGCTCTCTCAGTGCGGTGCAAATTCCAGGCTAGAAAGACTTCATGCCTGTGCGTAGGGACTATCTGCACATCTATTGTGCCATGAAAAGCAGAATTTCTGAAATATTAATATTGCTTAAAAGGATTATTAAAAATAATACTTTTTACTATTAATATTTCTGGGATATTTCATTAATGTCCTTCTGGATAAAGAGATTTTAGCATTAATTTTTAATAATATTAACATTTCAGGGGGGATTTCATTAATAACCTTCTAGATAGAGGGATAGATCTCAGTAATTTTTAAAATAATATTAATATTTTGGAAATATTTCATTAATATTCCTCTAATACAGCAATAGGTTTTAGTAATACTTTTAATAATATTAATGTTTGGAGAATATTTCCTTAATATCCTTTTAAATAGGTGGATAGATTTTAATAATACTGATATTTCAGAGATATGTCATTAATGTCCTTCTGGATAGAAGGATAGATTTCAGTAACATTTTAATAATCTTAATATTTGGGGACTATCCCATTAATATCCCTCTGAATAGAGGGATAGGTTTTAGTAATATTTTTTAATAATATTAACGTTTGCAGGATATTTCCTTAATATCCTTCTAGAAAGATGAAAGGATTTTAATAATATTTTAATAATCTTGATATTTCAGAGATATTTCATTAATATCCCTCTAGA
>NW_025358415.1:0-2897 GCF_016433145.1 Gracilinanus agilis | reverse complement strand
CCTTTCCTTTCCTTTCCTTTCCTTTCCTTTCCTTTCCTTTTCTCTTCCTCTTTCTTTTCTTTTCTTTCCCTCACTTTCTGTCTTAGTAACAACTCTAAGAAGGGGAAGTAAGGGCTGGGCAAACAGGGTTAAGTGACTTGCCCAGGGTCACACAGCAAGGAAGTGTCTGAGGCTAGATTTGAACCCAGGTGCCCCTAGCTGCCCCTGATTCATATTGTAAGGAAGTCTTACAAAATATTTTCCCTGAAATAAGCCTCTTATATAAGGAGGACAAAATGAATTGCTTCCATTTTGCAGATGAAGAAACTTACTCTCAGAGAGGTTGTATTTAATATGTTTTGTGTTCCTGATGTGATCCGGTGATCTCAGACCTGCAGAATGCTTAAAAAAAAATAAACATTAGAGAGATTTAATCTCCCCCCTTCATCCTGCCAATTCTCCTTTGACAGCTTGAGGGAAAGATCTATTCCTGGGTCAGCCAGGAGATATCAGAACCGAAGGGCACCTTAGAGATCATTTAGTCCAGTGCTCCCATTTTACAGCTTGGGAAACTGAGGCTCAGAGGCAGTAAGTGATTTGGTCACCCTGCTGGTTTGTGCCAGAGTTGGGATCCGATCCAAACTTTGCTATGATTCCCATTTCGCCCACTTCTGAGGAAATCCAGTTTCCCGTTTTTTCCTCTTTTCCAAGAGTTGCCATGGAATCCTATAGATGGTTATTGCTCTGCCCTGAAGGTGGTCTGGGGACCCCGGGTTGGGTCTGGCCTGGGGAGGACTGCTTGGCTCTCTCTAGGTTAGAGACAGGGATTGGCTTTGCTAGGTTTCCTCCTTGTCAAACAGAGAGATTTATAGAGCAGAAGGAAGATCATGTCATTCGATGCCCTTGTCAGCTGGACCCCTAAAAGATAAAGACTTTGTCCAAGGCTAAAAGGCAAGTCAGTGGCAAAGTTGGACATCAACAAAGCTGGCTGGACATCATCCAGAAATTTGGCATTAGGAAGAGATTGTCTCTGGTGCTTTGGGAAAATTCCTCTTCCTCAACCTCAGTTGTCTCATCTGTAAAATGGGGCCAGCAAGGTCTACCCCCACCCTAGGTCAGAGCAGCTGGGACTAGTCATTAGTCACCAATTGAGAGGTTGGGCTTCCTGGGAAATAAACACGAGTGGGACCGAGGGCAGCCAACCCATCCCCGGCTCCTCCCGTGGCTCCCATTCTTCCAGAGTTGCTTCAGGGAAGATGCTGGTGATGAGAAGATCAAGGGTTTCCCAGAGGGCTCGGGCCTCAGTTGCTTACCCAGTGCCTATTTCTGGAGGTGCCTGAAGTCTTTCTTCACAGCAGGAGGGATGGCCATTCCCATTTTACAAATGAAGAAGTGACCCCTCAAAACCAAGAAGTATCAGAGCTGGGCCTTGAGTTCAAATTCCTCCAAATTTAGACTCTCCCTTGGCATTGATACACGGACAAACAGGCGGAGAGTGCTTAAGTGACTTACTCAGGGATACCCCACTGGTAGTGCCAGATGGATTTCCTGACTCCGGGCTCCCAGTTCTAGCCGCTGTACCCCTTGGCTGCCCGGGGAGATCAAGTCAGGAGCCCCAGAAGCCCTTTGTTCTAGCCCGGGAGCTTCCTGGCCCCTGAAATTCAACGGAACTCCTTCCCCTTGAGTTGGTTCCTGGTCAGGCCACAGGCGCCGCTTTCCCAGAGTTTCTGGACAAGGTCCGTCCCGGGAGGGCAGCCACAGGCTCAGGGTGGGTGGAGGAGCTCCAGGGAGCAGACCTCAGCCAGCTGGGCTTGAGGGTAACTTCACCCAAGCAGAGAGGGAGCGAAGCTTGTCTCAGGGAGGACAAGACAGTTCCCTGCCTAGACCCAGGGCTTATCTCTGGAGGCCCCCTTCTTCCAGCCAGGGTGGAGTCCTTCTGGACACCATTCAAGCATTCAGGGAGATTTATGCTCCCTTTTCCAGGGGAACAGGAGGGAGCAGCAAGTACTAACTCAAGTCTGAGCTCAGCCTCTTGCTGTGTGACCTTGGACAAATCACTTCCCCTCCACTTGAAAGGGAGGGAGAGGCTAGGCTGGTATCAGAGACAGGGGCTGGATTTGGAATTTGAAGACTTGGGTTAGGATCCTCGTCCCACCAGCCGCCTACTCAACCCGTTTCCTCATCTGTAAAATGGGGATAATGAGAATCCCCATTCGGGTTTTGTTGTGAGGAAAGAGATGGGGCAAATGTAAAGAGCTGCAGGAATGCCAGCTATGTGCCCTGTGCCTTCCCCCACCAAACCCAGAAATGCTGGCTGGCATCTTGGCATCTTGGAGCTGTCACACGATTCAGAACTGGAGAGGGCTTTGTTGTGTCTCACAGAAACCGCTCCCTTCATGCCATCTCTTCTCTGTTGGAGAGGCCCTGAGGGGAAACCAAGTCACTGAGATACTGGAAAAGACGGTGGCCAGAGCATATCCCTGAAATGGGGTTTCTAGAGGGCAGGTATAAGCGGGGGTTCTGTGGGTTGGTCTCCAGGTCTGACATCCCTTTTTGTCTTTCTCTTTTCGTGCCCTTGATGGACTTCCCCATAGCTACTCAGCAGCTCAGGGGGGAGAGAGAGAGAGAGACAGAGAGACAGACAGAGAGAAAGAGAGAGAGAGAGGAAGAGAGAGAGAGAGAGAGAAGCGAGGGAGAGAGAGAAGAGAGAGAGAGAGAGACAGACAGACAGACAGACAGACAGAGAGAAAGAGAGAGAGAGGAAGAGAGAGAGAGAAAGAGAGAGAGACAGAGAGAAGAGAGAGAGAGACAGAGAGAGGGAGGGAGAGAAAGAGAGAGAGAAGAGAGAGAGAGAAAGAGAGAGAGAGAGGGAGGGAGAGAGAGAAAGAGAGAGAGAGAAAGAGAGAGAGAAGAGAGAG